>NC_143569.1:107209411-107511029 GCF_054136105.1 Typopeltis vanoorti
ACTTTTCTCGGATTATCTCCAACATTGACTACTGTTTTCCAAATGGCATGACAGCTGAGTGGAATTCTTTTATGTTTTTACTCACTTCAAAAATTTCTAAACATTTTATGATCCAGCTATGTGGAAACGAGTTGAATGCTTTCAGATAATCAATCCGTGCCATATATAAGTTGACTTTTCGTGTTTTCGAAATTTCAAAATCAGTTTGTTAATTCACAGCTAGCTTTTTACCCTCTGGATTTTCTACGACAACCCTCTGGTCTCGACAACAGGCAGAAGTTGATGCCGTGGTAGATATTGACTAATCGAGGTTGCTAGAATTCCTATGAGTAACTTAAATGTTGTTCGTAGGTAAGATATTAGTGATAATTAATTGAAATCACTACGTTTTCTTTGTTTTGAAAATTAGAAATGTCTTTCCTGTTGTTGTCCACTCTACAATTGAGTCTGTTCGCAAATGGTTTTTAAATTGTTGAGCTAATTGCTCATGAGCACTGGAGAAGTATTTGAGCCAAAATCCATGCAGTTCTACAATTTCTATGCTTGTCTATGGGTCATTTCTGTGGTTATGACAAGGTCTTCCATCTGAGTGTTGTTCAATTGTTTTTCAACATCTTTAATCCAGTCAGCATTTTTGTTAGGTTCTTTTCGATTATCCCAAACAGCTTCCATAACTTGAATGTCTCTTCGACGTTTACGTGTTCTACACTGCGTACGAATTTCCCATCAATAGTTTGGTAACACTGATACGGGTTAGTTGTAGAATGAAAGTTTTCCTGTTCTCATTAATTCCGCCTTTATAGCGGATAATCATTTGTGCTGTAGCGACAATCCTCTAACTCTTTTCATAATTCTCTTATCTATTTTTTTTCTAGGTTGTTTCACTTTACCAAACCGCTCGTACTTTTTAGCTGCTTAAATTTTATTGGTTTTAAATTCTTTAATTTGATAACATCTTCTGGAAGTTTGTTTACTTATGACTGTAAACGTTATTTCAAATTTGGCGTTCCTCTTTATGAGTTATTCATCTGTTTTGTTGTATAAACAGGGATTTTTTCTATTACCAAGTTGATGTTAATTATTGCAGCGAAGTCTTGAATTCGGCTCTTTCTTTCAGTGTCGGTATTCGCTGACTTTCCCTGGTGTTCTGCATTTTTGTACAACAATACGTCTCCCTTTCTGTCGTATAGCATTTAAATGATCCTGCTAGTTATTATTTCGATTATCTGAATTCAAGAAATCTTCCTATCATAAGTCTCTCAGATGCCTGAAGTACTTTCTGGGCTTATCCGTTGTTGCAATTCTTCAAGTTTAACATCATCGAGACCTTTGCTTCCTACAATAAATCTTCTTTTATCCACTAATCGCTGCTCCGTGACTCGTGCAACGGGAAATTTCTGTTTCTAAATTTCATGCATTCGCTTTTGGTATCATTTTGGTGATGTATTTGATTCATAATAAACGTGCATAATCGTCTAGTTTCCTGATAGAGATCATTTCTTTCTTTTCAATTATTCTTCTTCCATTCCCATTTCATTTCTTTGCCCTGGTTGCCCAGCAAATTTATAGAGCCCGAGATTTATAGCGCTCGATCCGGTATGGAAAACTTTTTTCTTCTCTATGCTATTTAAAATGGGGAGAGGTGAAGCCCACTTGGTCTGGCTCTTCTCATAAGGCTTGTCTGACTTAGGAGTTCCTGCTGGTATCTTCGCTAACATCTGCGTGGTCCAAACATCATCAGTCCACTACGAAATCATCAGTCCGCAAGTTAATCCACTACGAAAAGGTGCCCCATAGCGGGGATTATTATTATTGTTGTTAGTAGTAGTAGTAATAGTATGGAAACTAATATTTCCTCATTAAAATCTAAAATATATTTTTTAAAAAACTTAATACTGTAACATTTTTGTTCCCAATAGGCGAACCTATTTTATCCGTCACGATCCTTTGAAAGGTGGTGAGTAGCTTAACTTCATCCTTTGTCAACCCTTACAGCTGAGTCTCATGCTCTTAACGCTTTTATAGGAATAAAGGAGGGGGAAAGCAGTAGAGTAGACAACTATCACCATTCCGTGATTGTTCGCCCTGTCAAGTATTTACGCTCGAATATAGTGTAAGTGCCACGGTCGATATTTTTAAGTTGCGAGATTAAAACGTCGGATTTCCGAAATGAAAAAGCCAATTTGCAAGTATAACAACTAATTAACAGCCTCAGGAACTTGGACAACTGAATACATAAGAAAGAAGATAAAACCTTTTTCTATCTCATAAACAAAATGTTACAAATCTTGGCACATTTCAGTGCTGTGGCTGAATTAACGACGAAAGAATCATGGAAGCATGCTGGGCTTCCACTTCAGGCTTCCAATAAGAAGAGTTTCACTCCTGATAGTGAAAATCATCTACCACCTAAATATATCCACATACATCTCTTTCACAGAGAAATTCGAAAACTGGGTGGGTGCATTGACGAGAAGACTCCAATAAGCAATGGCTATTCTGGTTCACAGCAATCGGTAGTGCACAAAAAATCTACTTATGAGCCCTGATCTGGGAAAAAAAGGTTTGTGAAAGTCTTGACGTGATTCTTGTGAGGCCAACTTTCATATCACGGACTGTTCTTCTTATGGAAAACCTGAAGTGGATTGGAAAAAAATGGATTCATGCTTGATTGCTGGAAATCTGTTTCTAAATAATCCTCACGCCGCCGACAACAACAAGAAGAAAGAATGGTTGAGAAGGCTTTTTAAATTTAAAAGCTACAAACAAGAGCTTATTAAGACCACATCACGTTTGTGAACATTTATAGAACATGGATGAAACTTAGAGCCATTTTCTAGTGTTATTAGTATTACTTCATTCCACTTTGTTATCGTAGGATCGATCGCTTAGAAACGCTCCACAGTCTCGTTGAATACCCGCGTTTCACCATCGTCCCCAATTCAGACTCCATCAATAAATATCTACGTCATCTAGATTCGAATGTCCTTGAAGGTTTCTTTATTTCTGTTGGGTAAAAGAAGAACACTGATACTACGAATAACGTTGGGGTTGAGAAACTATTCTCACTCTTATAATTGCTGCTGAGCTACTTCTTCAGTGAAGGTGATTAGTTGGCTCGAATCAAAGCACTTGTAACAGAACTTAAGAAAAACGAAACAAATGTAGTCTTGCTAAAGTCTCATCATGAACATGTTTCAAATTAATCTATAATTTTCTGTTAAGAAACAAATACAACAGTTGCCAAGAATATTTAAATTACGATCCTTAAATAGCATTAAGTGCATTAGCTGATGGGAGTTCTTCCAAGCAATACCCCCGATTCGGAACATAATTGCCCTTGCAGCTTAACGCTATCACTTTCAGATTTTATCTGCTGTTGCCCTACACTGATAGAGGAAACTGGAAGGTGATCGAAGACCACTTTCTCGATGGTCTGAACTCAGCTGGTCTAAACCGCTGTGGAGGGCAACAGATTTGTGCAAATTCAGACATGCGGTTTTGAGAGCCGCTTGACCTGCAAACTCAGATGCCTTCTGAATTGATGGCAAGTTAAAATAGTCTGTCTTATCGAGCCCTATAAACGAATATTGGCACTCGGTCCAGTGTCCCATGTAGACTTCTTTCCACTAAACATGTGACATACTTTCTTGGCCACACAATTTTCATGTTCTAATCAGTCTCGTTCATTTTCCAAACACTCAGAGGGATGTTGGAAGTATATTTTATTTACATAAACGTGATACGTAAATACCTTTCTTCTTCAGATGTGTGTACAGGAATGCAAGTTGAATGTCTCGTTGCACTTGAAACACACACTCAACGACGGAACCTGTCTCGCTCCCAGAAGCAAGTATCCGAACTCTGTGGATTGGTGTTATGGAGCTGATGGTAAGTATACCGTTAGTGTTGAAGGAGATAAAGTTTTAATGCTTCGACTAAAAAAAAATTCTAAATGTTCTTGTATGGCAATGTTCTGGTAATATTTCAATCTCACCGAAATAAGGTAGCTTACGCCAGTTACTAAATGATCTCTCTCTCTCTCTCTCTCTCTCTTTCTCTCGGTCATTACACCCACATTATCATCAGGAGGTGATAATATGGGGGGCACCATACAGTAGATGCTCTCCCTCGATGAGTCTTTGGGCTCCATGGAGGTGTCACGCAATAATAATAATAAGAAGAAGAATAACTGTATAACGCTTTAAGTCACACGTTAATGGATACACGCACCTGTTTTCCTTGAGGAGAGTCCAATTGAATCGTGCCTTCTTAACAGCCCTGATTGAAATATTTTCAACTGTGACTGCAGCAGCATCAAACGACAATTGGTAACATATAAAAATTGCTATATTTTTCTCTAAAAAGCGGTCTGTTCCGATTGATATAGTGCTCAGGCCACCTGGCACAGCTCTTCTTGAATTAGTTCCTTTGTCCCAAATTGGGTCCATACTTCAGAGAAGACATCTCGTGATATAATAAGCCAACATGCTACCCTCACCTGCGACGCCCAACTTGAAGACGTCCAACGGCCCTCGAAGAATGAATAAAACGATGACTTGTCATCCTTGAAAGTAGTGGAAATTTAGCTAACCACCAGAGCATGCCAAAACGGGATAATGTTTCAATACGTTATGGCTTGCTATAGGTAAGTGTAACTAACTTGAATTTTGTGCGAATCAGTTGAGCTGTAGATCTGTTTTAACAGGATACTCTGACGTTGCATGTTAGAATATTATTGTATAAAATGTTTTACGTTCAGAGACCGTGTTAGAAATAAAATACTCCAGAGAACCAGTTTGTTCTATTACTTTTGTCGAGCAGTATATAAGATTTTAATATTGCTACAAGTATTCTACTAGAATATCTAACGTTTAGACTTCTAATTTCTTGTAGGTTCTGGTATTCGTTCTACCAACGATTCACTGTAAAGTTGTTGACAAGCTCCTACCAGTCTGCTACGAAAAGTGTGGACCAGCATGTCGGTTAGTTCAATACTTTCCTTATTGTTAATTATAGCACACTCCCGTTACATACATTTACATTTCTAAAATTAACGAAGCGTCTATCTCGTATCTGAACAACGTCTTAAACAACATCTTCTTAAGGATCTCCAAGGAGATGGATTACATGTGATGTTTTACACAGATTGGGATTGGTGTTTGATTTAGTGTGTGGAGTGAAATTAAGAAATTTTGTAATAGGATAGAAAAAATAATCTTGAATTTGGTTAGAAGATATCCTTTAGTTGTTGAATTAAGATGATTAGCCAGCGTGTAAATAGAAACCGGCCAAAGTCAGAAGGAGGTTAGCCCGATCTTTATCGTGAGTCGTTCCAGAACTCACATACATATTGCATTGCTAATCCTATTCCAACATTCACAAGCAGCATCCCGCATATATAGCCAGCATATATATGAAGGAAAGCCACAGGCTACGGCCGCAATAGGTTGCCATTATCTACAATTATCTGCTCGCCAAAAGAGGACAACCCGCGAGGTCAGGTCGTAGCACATTCGATCTGAGACGATCTGACCTGGCGTCGCTTCAAGGTATCAACTCCCATTGTACCCAGAATAGTGTTGTTATTTTAAGGTTGTCCATCTTAAATTCTTCTGCCAATCTCACTTCATCTCCAGTGGTGTTTCCCACGTTGTTGTGCTAATCTTTAATTCTGATAATTCAGTTAGAGTTCTTCCCAAAAGAGGACTCCTCACGTTTCCACCTGTGTTACGGTGAAATACTGAAAGAAAGATAGCAGAAAGATTTAATAATTACTTGTAAATACTCCATCCGTAAATTACGGACTTGAAAGAAATGAGAATTAAATGTACTTTTTTTTTTCTTATTTGTGAGGATGGAATCAAAAATATTATAATGAAACTTAAAAGCTCTTCTTCTCTGCTGCACGTATTAATTTCAAAATTGTGCGGGTGTGGCAGAAATATCTGATAGCTACTTTGATGACTATTGTCAAAATATCGATGATGACAGACGTGTTTCTAACAGAATTTAATAAAGCTGTGGTAATACGAATTCATAAGAAAGGTTGAAAGATGATCTGAAAAAGTAAAGGCCAATCTCCCTACTCCCAGTTTTCTCCAAAATATTGGCGAAATTAGTAAAAACTAGATTAGTAACGTTTATTAAGAAAAAACCGCTTCTTTTCTAAGAACCAGTATGGGTTGAGACAGAAACTGAACACTGAGCACGCGCTGCTGAACTTCACTAACTTGATTTGTTCATCACAGAGCCAACACAAACTAACAATAGCACTCTTTCTAGACCTGCAGAAAGCTCTTGACACAGTACCCCATGATATTTTATTTTAAAAAAAATGGAAAAAATAGGAATTAGAGGTTTTGTGCATGACTGGTTTTAGAGTTATTTAACGTGTAAATCACAAGCAGTGAAAATCAACAAATGTTATTGCAATTTCGTTCAGTACAAATTTGAACTGTTCCCCAAGGGTCTGTTCTTGGGCCTGCACTATTTATAATTTACATCAACGATTTCTGGGACTTAAAATTATCAAGTAAAGTAAACACCTTTGCAGATGATACCGCATTGATATTCACTGCAGATTCTGTAAATGATATGCAAATGTGGTGAACGCAGAATTGAGAATAGTGACAAATTGGTTTCATGTGAACAAATTCACTCTCAATGCTGGAAAAACAAAATTTATAATTTTTAAACTCAAAAATACACCTAACAGTAAAACCAATTTTTCCATTAATATGTTCTCGAGATTTACGCTATCTCGAGTCTTCTTCTTAAAGAGATTCCTAACTCTGACAAAGTTTAGAACATTATACTTCGCCTGGATACAAACTGTTACTCAATGTGATATACTAAGCTGGGGAGGAACATATCACACCACACCACACCACACCGACACCATTGATCTCTTTACAAAACAAATTAATACGCATTTTAAGGCACTACAGTGAACGCTAAAGATATAGTATTAAATATCCTTCCACTTCTATATATTTTTACAGGATGCTACTTTTCCTAAAGACTGATAACCAGTACGAAAGTATTCGAAAAGATACTTTTGCAGAAAAGGAGGCTTAAAATATTTCGTCACTAAAGCGCAAAAGGAAATAATACAATAATACCACATCTGTTTGGCTCTAAAAATCTTCAACGGCTTACCGCTCTTAATACGAAAGGAAAACAACATTAACACATACAGAAATCTGAGTAGACATACCTGAATTTTTGTAAGAATATTAGACACATGTTGAGAATAAATGTATAAAATGTAATTAACCAATTTATACCAAGAGAAACTAACCAATACAACGTGTACACAAACAAGTAAACGAAACTGCATTGTTCTTATTCCTCGTGAACAAATGTGTAAATACATAGCATCATCAGCCATTTTCGATCCACTGCTGGATGAAGCCCTTTCCAAAATTACTCCAAAACTGTCTGTCCGTGGCTCTCCTTTCCCACGTCGCTCCTGCAAAACAGATGATATCATCAATCCACAGTGATTTAGGACCGCTTCGTCGTCGTTTTTCCTCTCGTGGAATCCAACCCAGTACTTCTTTTGTCCATCGCTGATCTTGTCTTCGAGGAATAGGCCCAGCAAAATGCAACTTAAAATGTTTCGCTTTTGCTATGATGTCAGAGACTTTGGTTTGCTTTCTTATCCACGTATTCCTTTTGTGATCCAATCTTGTAATACCAGCCATACTTTTTTCTATGCTAATTTATATAATCTTATATCTAATTATATAATCTTAATATTATAAGCTATGGTATATATATATATATATTCAGGGAGGCTCATTGAGGGAGCTATAAATCACCAGAACACGCTATCACACCTACCATAAATTCATTCAGACTAGATGCACTCAGTAACCCTAAGGACAAATTAACTACAGGCTGTAAACCACATACTCGCAATCTAATCTCATAAACTAATCCCATAATCCAGATATAACCTTAGAAAAACTTTTCTTTGCACCCTTTCCACAGCTCCTTTATCCCTTTGGAACTCAGGAGATCAAATCTGACCACAGTAATCCAAGTGTGGTCTTATCAAAGCCTTAAAAAGAAGAAAAATGACTTCCTTATCCTTACATGTCAATTGTTCGCTTCAACATTGCAACTATCCTCTGAGTTGTATTTGCAACTTTTGCTTTGTGACCTTTGAACTTTAAATTCTTACCCACCAATACACCACGATCCCTTGCCTCTTCAGTTTCTTGTTGCATAACCCCACTAATATAATATGCTGCTGGAACTCTAATCATGCTAAAATGCACAGCTTTACACTTACTAACATTAAACTGACAGCCATTTTCGTTTAGCCAGATTTCCAGTCTGTTCATATCATTTTGTAATTGCTGAATAACAGTAGCATCCCTGATTGCCCTTCCTATCTTCGCATCATCGGCAAGCAATTGCAAGTCTTATGATAGAACCTGCTTGATGTCATTAATGTACAGATTGAACAATAATGGCCCAAGGACTGAACCCTGAGTTACACCACTGGTCACCTTAAATCTAACAGATTCACACCCACTGTATACCAGTGTGTGATATCTTTCTCTCAAATGTCTCCTGATCCAAGTGAAGAATTTATATTCCAATCCCATATTCTCGAGTTTATACAATAGTCTTTAGTGTGGTATCCTATTGTGAAATTCGTGAACTTTATAAACTTCGTAAGAGAATTTACTTGATCACAATTTAAAAAGTAGAATTCCTTAATAAGAAAATCGTGCTTGCATCTAAGTATAAAATGAAATAAATGTATTGAAAAGAATTCACTCCTATCAGAGCATTGATTGTATAATATTAGAAAACCAAGATAATTAATTTACAGTAGTTATAAAAGTTTTGCATGTAAAAGGCTTACTTGTTATACACTTGAAACAAGAGATCGTAAGCTATGCTAATTCTCAGAAAAATTGGGTGAGCTGATAGAGTTTAATAAAGCTGATTCATAGGATTACCTAGAACCAAAATAAAGTCCGAGGTCACGGTCCCCGATTTAGACACTGCCATGAGCCAGTAGCGTGCACACGGTCCACCAAAGGTAGAAGTTTCAGCACGGAGACGTCACCGTAACAAGTTACGGGAAACGTATCATGATATCGCGAGGGGGAAGAAAATTAACTGCAGAAGGTGCCGGTAGGGTCATAATATTAAAGGGTTAGAACCCACACCCCACAAGGTCTTTTGCCAGTTTTCGACTGGGGATTACCTTATGAGTTTCCTGAATTTCCTCTCCGTCCGCGAAGACATGGAATATTAGTAAATGGGATTTAGGTCCCGTTTTCCTGCCATCGAGAACAAAGGACGCCACTTGGTCGGGAAGAAAGGTAATTACTGGATACTAAGCCAACCCTGGTCTAAAGGAAGGAGATTATCAATAGAAATTGTGGATATCCTGATGGCGAATCTGATGACTGCAGAACAGCAGACAGGTCGTGTTTCCTTAGAAGCCTGATATGGTGTAATCGAGGTGGCCCTCATGATTCAAAGTACCGCAAATATGTCCCACTACAGAAGGAATATTTCTTCAGGAATCGCAGACAAGTAACGTCTAGTAGAAGAGCTTCATGAAACGGTATTGTGAAAGATTTCATGTTAATTCTGTTAATTTAATATGGCTGTAATTGTAGTTTGTATTACTAAGCAATTTGAAGGACTTGAATGAGACTTGAACTAGGACTTTAGCTCACTTGATAGTGTAGAGAAAGAGGGGAACTATTTTATCAACATTACTGAACGAGCGATAGTGTGTATAGATATTAGTATATGTGATTTACCCTTAACTTAGAAAGGTCAAAAGAATTGAATGTGGCGTTTATTGTAGCAACGGAATTGCTAAGCCCACATAACTCTTGTAAATTAATGTGTGTAATCCAATTGTGTCTAATTGAATTAATGTGTCATATTACTGTGCTTAAGCAGGTGAAAGATTTAAACCAACTTAATCATTGATGGGAAAGCCCCTTTATCTTGTGTATGTAGAGTCTTTTGTGGAGGAATAAACAGTTTATCCCACGTGCTAGTGTGAGATTTTCGTTTTTGTATTTTGCTAGTCTTATTAGCGCTGTATCATCTAAGCAGTGAATTGTAGTTTTTAGAATTTATTGTATTTATGAGTTTAATAAACTTTTGCTTATCAAATATTTAGTTGCCTGAGATTGCCATTCAGTGCACCGATTGTTATAACGTACGAACTTAGACGCGCGGGAAGAAATAAAAAGTTAAGTTACGAGATCAAGGTTAGGAATGCATGATTATTTCACTTCTAGACTTATTTAAGAATCTTCTTCTTGTTTCCATATCATCAACTTCTTTTGGATCGCTTGCTTAATAAGGTTAAACATCGATTTCACTCTGAACCTAATTATTATTCGAACGGTAGGGATACATTCAGATACCGCCTCATTTAAGCAAGTTTTCAACGATTCCCATTCATTATAATTTCAGTTTTGTAGTGCAGCATGTAACCTGTTTTAATTGAAGCATCAATACAATTCGATATTCCCATGAAAGCACAATATGATCACTGTCCCTAATTGCTGGTGAATAGCCATATTCTTAACAGAGATGCTATGAGCAAATCAAACTCTTTTACCTCGAGTTCCTCCTTTCACACGAGAATGTTATCTCGCAACAATTCAATAAACTCCTCTTGTTTCTTAGCCTAGAGTTTTCTTTTTTACCCAGTCATTCTTTGGAAAATTAAAGTCACCCGTAATGATCATTCTCTTGGTACCCAGAAGGCTAAATTGGCGATGCATTTCTTCGTCCCCTGCAACTGAGATCTGTAGCAACACCCCACCATATATATCATTCTGTTAACCTCCACTTCACACCAGATAGACTCAAACTCGCCCCTACATGGGACATTGTAGCCATCATTATTTTCTTCGGTTTCTCCCGTAACTGATCTTAAGTAATCTGATTTCATTAGTAGTACTTCTCCCCCCCCTGCCCCCCTCCTATTACACTAGATCCCAGTTACGTATAGGATTCAGATAACCAGGTTTCACTAATGCCAAAAATCTTAGGCCACATCGTATTCAATAAAGCAACGAACTCAACCCCTTTCTTTCTAATGCTCCTGGCATTTGTGTGTAGACATAATAAATTACGACCTAGCCTATTTTTATAATTCTTATAATTAGATATGTAATCTATTTGGTCTTGTTCTACAATTTTATTTTTTCCCTCCGCAGACATATTCAAAAAGTCCGAACCCAAAGCATATTTTTCCAGCACATACATAACCATCTTCGAAGGCATTCAATCTTTATCAAATTTGCATACCATCGATTGGAGGGATGGAACGGGGCATGGCAAGATTGAAGTGGGATTTATACAGTAGCTAAGGGATAATTACATGAAACAACATTTTGTAGAGGGGACAAGAAGTTTGAGGGTATTGGATCAATAGCATCAGAAGATGTATCCTAAACCAAGGTAGATTATTGTAGACTCAAGGTAGACTCTGTCTCCAACAGTGAATAGTGGCCATGCGGTCTGGTTCTGGGAAGTTTCCAAATATGTAGAGTTCTCCGTCAGGAAGGGATTTATGTTTAACTATAAGGCTGGTGATTATGAGAGACTCAGGAGTCATCTTGGAACATTGCCATGGCGCGAGAAGCTACAAGGAAAGAATGTCAGCAGGGCATGGAAAGTGGTCGGAGATTGCTTGAACAGAGCAGTATCAGATGGCATACCCAAGGTCAGGAGGATAAACGAAGTTGGAAGTAAGTGGGTGAATAGGGATATAAAGCAAAAAACTAGAAAAAAAAGAAAATGTTTTGGAGGAATATATATATAAAAAAATGATCACCATACTCATTAGCAGTACAACGGATGAGAAGAATGTTGCAAAAGGTAAGGTTATGCACTTCCGGTTGAAAAGTTACATATAGTGAATCATAATCATGGTATTGGTTTGTAGGAAGTTGATGAGGCTAGGCACTTGAAGATAATGGTGGACAAAGAGTTCAAGTTCAGAGAGCATATTGCAAAAGTTGGTAAATAGCTCAACGAATTACTTGGATGTTGAAAACGATGCTAATAAATAAGATAAGGAAGTTATTATCCCTCTTTATAAGGCTATGATTCGCCATATCTTGACTATTGTGTACAGATTTGGTCATCTGAATTTCGTGGGGACCAGCAGGTGGTGAGGAGTATTATTCAGGGAAGAGTAACGAACATGGTGACAGGTCTGAAATATTCCCTACGAGGATATGTCGAAAGTTTGTGTTTACAATGTTTAGTTCATAGGCGAAAAAGAGGGGACATGAAAGAAACTTTTAAGATATCAAAAGATATAAAATTGATGCAAGTGAAATTTATCAATATATGCCACATAGCCAGAGAACTAGAGGACATCCGTGGAACTTGTGTAAGAATATGGTCTGTAGGTGTGTGCGAACCAATTTTTGCTTAGAGAGTGGAGATCGAGCGGAATGGATTGCCAGAATTGGTTGAGTTTCCTGACGGTGAATGGATTCAAAGAGATTATGATGGATTTGTGTGTATGATGGTTGATTTAGGACTCCCGCGATGAGTCTCCGGACCCCATGGAGACGCCGTAAAATAATAATAATGATAATGATAATAATCTTCATGTACCGTTGAGAATATGCAGAATTTTTGGCTACGATTCCTTTGGCACAATAGTTTGCTAACCATGGTAGGATAAGGATCGAGAATTTTAATTGAAGTGGGAAATGAAAACACTCACCAGCGATAACAATTTTTCTTGTTATATCAGAGCAGACCTGAAATGTAAAAGCAATAATCAGATCAGGAAAACGAGGCATAATGGTCACGAGAGTCATCCGAATGCCACTCTAGTAGCGCTGCAGGAAACCAGACTGTGGATGGTTCGAAGAAGAACGATCTTTAATAAATAAGACTTGGAAAATTTATGGTCAGATTTGCCAAGAGGAGAAGATCAGCTTTGTATCTAGAGGGGAGAGTGCTGAGAACAGGGAATGGGAGAACGAAGACATCGTCTAGAATTCTGCTCGTTAGTGAACAATTTTTGTAAAATCATTAATAAGTGCAAAGAGTTCTGCTTCTTTGCTGGTTGGTCTCTGCGGTAGGCGAAGGGAAGCTAGTCTAATTGTGGAAGTTAAAATTGCAGAGGAAGATTATCCCACTGTTCGGACAGTTAAGTTGCATGTGATCGTCTAATATATGCAGTCTAAAACGTCAATTATAGCAAATGAAGGAAGTAAAGTGAAGTGAAGAGATCATCAGCCAAAGTGAGGGGGATTCCACGTGCGATAACATTTAGCATGGAATAAAATGATTTTACCAACGAACAGTTCATATATATATATATATATATATATATATATATATATATATATATATAGAGAGAGAGAGAGAGAGAGAGAGAGAGAGAGAGAGAGAGAGAGAGAGAGAGAGAGAGAGAGAGAGAGAGAGAGAAAGTAGATATACAGGGATGCCATGCAAAATTAAAGGTTACAATTTGTTATCTCTTTCATGAAACAGAGGCGACGAAGAACACTAGCTGATGACAGCAATTACAAAAGTTGTTTATAATAATGTGATAAAAGGAGCTTTGTCATCGCAGCAAGGAATAACTCGAAGACATTTTTGATTTTTGCAACACAAACTGCAGAAAACAGTGATCAGTATTGGAAAATGAGGTCCGTATGCTGTCCTTGAAAGGTTTCTTAATTTAAACATTTACGAATTGAAAAATTCGTTTTTCTCGATCCCTCTACTAGAAATCCTCGAAGTGTGAATTTGATTTAAGCGTGTTTATCCAAAAGACCTCTAATGTACCGATAGGAGAAGCACTCAAATATCATAAAGGTGGCAAATGTTCCTCTGATGTTAAGAAAGATTAGAAATGAAGTTAAGAATACTGTAAACGGAATCAAAGATAACTGTGATATGAAGATAACGATATTCTAGTTGTATGCGGTAATTACTCTGGCATCTTGTAAAATTAAGCAATGCATGACAAACCTGCAGTGGAAAACATTCAAGATGAATGTAATCAGGCGTGCACTTCCCCTAAAACAGACTTCCTTCGGATATATTCCCAAAAAACTCAAACCTACAACTCACAAAAAATAACAAAAAAAGTCAAATTCTTCGGATTTTTTGGGGAGTCATATTTGCATATTGAAGAAAGCTATCGGGAACCTCAACTGTAAAAAGTAATCTAAACAGATGGTGTTCAACAAGAACTTCTTAGATATGCAGGTAGGACAGTTTTCCAGTGTCTACCTAGCATGTTTAATTCCCAAGATGAACTCGAAATGGGTGTTCCGTTTCCAATGATTGGAGTACAAACATCAGCGTACCCATCTGTAAAAAGGGGAGAAAAACTGAACGACAGGGGAAAAAAAGATTTCCCAACGCTTCGTTAAACATTTTTGCGGGTACACTTAAGCGTAAGAAAACATGGAAGACATACTTGGAGAAGAATTAGCCCGCTTTCAGAGCTGATATTGTTTGTCATGATCATTTGGAATTATAACGAATATCTGCATTTAAGAGGTTTTTTTTTTACTTTTTTCTGTATATTTATTTATTTATTTAGAAAACGCATACGACAACGTACCAAGCGAAACGATTTTTAAATCCTAACAAGTATAATAATTGAAACATGACACTGGCTTGAACAATACAGAGTTTATCTTTCAAGAGTATGCCAGAATTTAAAATTAAATGAGCTACTACTGCACGTCTGACGCTTATCCAGATTACGACAAGGGTGCTCCCTACTTCCGCTGAAATTCCTAATGGCACTGTATGACGTTGTTGTTGAAGGTAAGAGCCATTAGCCGTGATATTAAAAGTGGAAATGTTCGGTATACCTCTTTTTATATGCAGATGATCTAATTTTCCTAAATGAGTCCAACATGAGGATTGTTTGTCAAACTTAAATAAGGCTGTAAAAGTTGTTATAAAAATCTGCAACAAGTCTGAATCGATATCAGCAAACTTTCTGGTATGCAATCTTGGTAAGGCTCTTTTCGTCTCCTTTTGCTCCAAAAGAGAGAGCGAACCCTGTGATTAGTGAATTTGGAATGAGAGAACGATATTAGTCAAGATCATCATCATTGCATAAGAAACATTTGAGAAAAAATAACTCAAGAAACCTAAAATGGAAGAGTAGATTCTTCTGTCGGTAATTATGAAACAGATTTTGGACATTTGTCGAGTTGGTTGAGAGAGTCCCTACAGTGGAAGCTTTAAACGTCTTTTAGAAGTAAAAGATGTTCTCCGTTTGTTGTGAGACGAAATCAGTTCTTAATGAAGGTCTGGAACTGCTTTGTGAAGTGTTCAGCTTTCAGCGTTTAGCTTGCAGCAGGGGTTTTGACCATCACATCTTTTGTGTCCATCCACCGCACCAACTCAATCATTCCGGCATTCTGTTGTGGGTGCATTGCACAAAAATGTCTTGGATTAGCAATGTGCAGATGCACTGCAACACATTTCTAAGGTCTGTTTGCTAACATATGAGTATTTATCCTACGCAACTTATTTCTTTCTCTTTCTAATTTTTGTGGCATATTTTTTGTAAAATAAAATAATTATTGCCTTGATCCGTTGTTCTTCTTTTTTTTATTCAGAGCATCGAAATCCTCAGTTGGGGGATATCTGGGACTCTGGATCGAAGGAGAGGAATTAAAGAACTCCTGATGATGTGATTCAAGGGTTAAATGCAATCATTCTCTTCACTGAGGTAAATATCAAATGGAGCACTGAAATTACCAACAAGCAATTTCTATCATAGCTTTAAACTTCAAACTGACACTTTTTTTTACAATATCGGACTGAAGAAATCTGTTTAGCACTTTTATGTTTTTATAAATAAAGATGCTGATCCTTTTTGAAATGTGACTTACAGTTGATGTAGGTTTTTTCTTCAAGGTAGGGTAGAGAAGCTACAATTTCTACATTGTAATTTATTCATCCTAAATAAAGGAATAAATCTTATCAACGGAGTGCTCAAATGTCTTTTGTGTAAATCTCTTGTGTTTAGGTTTTCATTCTTGCAGCTCGAAATGTAGGAGGAACAGAAAAGTAACATTTTTAGACAGCGTTTTACTCTTCCTTTCTTTCATTCTTTTTTAATTTATTTTTCTTTACACATTTTTCCTTTAAAGCATCCCAGTATTACTGGGATGCTTTAAAGGATGCACTGCTTGAATAATAATAATTCTTAATCAATTAGACTTGTTTTGTCTTAACCTTTTTACGAATCATTAAGGTAAGCTGTGGACTTGACAACCGCCACCGTCTCGAGGATAAGGTGGTAAGCCCTGTGCCTCCCATAGTGTCTTATGTCTCTAGATGCGCGTGTTCACGCGGCTGGTTTGCCTGTTCTGGGGGACGAGAAACCCGAGTATCCGGGGGGAGGGAAACCTCCTACTGCCCTAGGACACCAGATAACTTGTCGAAGGAAACCAGATTGAGGTTCCTCACGTCTTGGATGGGAATCGAACCCACGTCATTTCGACCAAAGGACTTCGTCTATACTGATTGAGCTATGAAGGATCCAATAAATTTTGCGGAATTTTTTATTTATTTTTTAATGTATATATAGTTACGCACACACACACACACGCACACACACACATATATATATATATATACATAATAAAATGTTTAACTTGGGGATATTGTATATTAGGATAACCAAGCTATTTTATAAACTTGGTTATTTTAACTCCTAATCCCAAGTATGCAAACAATTAAGTTTGCGCCTGAAACAGAGTTCAGGTGTACAGACTTTATAACACCGGGGCAACTCATTGTAAAGATGGGTAAAGCTCGCTCTGATCACTATTCTTAGCATTTTCCCATAATGTAAAGCACATCTCACAGTTGCCCTAGTGTTGTACCATCTTTAGACATGAACCTTGTTTCAGGCGCAAACTTAATTGTTTGCATACTTGGGATTAGGAGTTAAAATAATCAAGTTTATAAAATAACTTGGTTATGCTAATATACAATATCCCCAAGTTAAAAATTTTATTACACACACACATATATATATATATATATATATATATATGTAATAAGTTTTTTAACTTGGGGATATTGTATATTAGGATAACCAAGTATATTGTTTGTCATGATCACCCACCTTTACAATGAGTTGCCCTGGTGTTGTACCATCTTTAGACTTGAACTATGTTTCAGGCGCAAACTTAATTGTTTGCATACTTGGGATTAGGAGTAAAAATAACCAAGTGTATAAAATAACTTGGTTATCCTAATATATCCCCAAGTTATATATATATATATATATATATATATATACTGTATATATATATATATATATATATATACAGTATATATATATGTGTGTGTGTAGAAAGTATTTCACCTTTGGCATTACTGATATTCTGAATACCCTTTCAGAAGTTTGTAAGTTTCTGTTAACCACCCTCTTTCTTTTGTTTATCTGTTTATTTATTCACAAATTACTTGGATATCCTAATATACAATATCCCCAAGTTAAAAATTTTATTACATCTATATCTCCTCCAGAGATTTTTATTAAAAATAAAAACACCTTAGTAGTAGGGGTGATGCTTTGAACCAGATCAAGATCAAGATAAGATAAGGAATCGTGACGTCATTGTGTGTGGCTTCATGTGATTGGAATGTTCGGAATTTCCCTGAAGGCATATGTGTCAATGGCTTCAGTTCTTGTATTTTGGTTCGCGTATGGGATTATGAGTAATGGTAGAGATAAGGATTCGTGTTGTGATTGGTGGGACATTTTGAACCCGATGAATATCAAGATAAGATAAGGATTCGTGTTGTGATTGGTGGGACACTTTGAACCCGATGAATATCAAGATAAGATAAGGAATCGTGACGTGAATGTTTCTTGTTATGAGATGAAGATAAGTGACGTTATTGTTTTGAATGGAAAAGGGAGATATATTAGAGATAAGGAATCCTGTCGTGATTGGTGAGACACTTTAAACTAGATCTAGCTCAAGATAAGATAAGCAATCGTGACGTGATGTGTTTGGAAATTTCTCGGGAACATATGTCTCTCTGTGACATGGTATTTCGGTTTGGCTATGGAATTGTGGGCGATGCTTTTGAGAAAAGATATCTTGAAATTTTCCCAGGGTGACACACATCCATCATTTTTTGTTTGGTTGTCTATAGATGGGTGTACTAATTTCCAATACATTATGGGGCATTTCTTTCCTGTTAAAGGGTGGGAATTCTAAGAGCAGAGTAGACTCGTGGTGGCGGCATTCTTTCGAGCTTTTTTGAATAATTTAATTATATATACTAGTGTCACGCAAACACAGTTTTTTTTTCTTCTACAGATGGTGGTACTCATTTTCCAATACATTTTGAGGTATTTCTTTACTGTTAGAGGGTGGGAATTCTTAGAATAGAGTCAATATTGCAGTTGTGATTAGGTTTTTCTGAATAATTTAATTATAATGGTGTCCTTAATCACACACACATATACACATTAGACAAGAAAAGTCGCTAATGTATCCATGTTGATACTTTAATATGTATCCTATGATTATTCTTATGAAAAAAAAACTATTCAGTATTAGAATTATGCTTACCAAAAAACATACGAGCAGAGATTATTGAAATTACAATTATCAATTGTTATGTTTAAGTTAAACAAATAAAAGCTTCCATTCTTTCCAGCATAGGGACATCTTGGTACTATCTAGGTTTTCTAAATAATCCAAATTGTTGATTTTTAAGATATATTCACAGAACACAAACACAAGTCTGAAAATCCAGTAGACTTTTTCATTATAGGTTACTGTGGCTAACATATATTCACAGCAAAAAAACACACAAAACATAGGAGTTGAAAGATATGTCTGTAAATAACCAGAAAAGCTAGTGGACTACTTAACCTCCCAACCGGCCGGTGTGGATGAAATATTCAACCCTCCCTAGCTTTTTTCATGGATCAAAACTTCGTCGGCATTCCACCTTTTATCATGCCATTACCTTCCTCCGCCGTTAATCTCGTTACGGCTATTCTATAGCATTACTGGATTAACTGTTGCTGAGTGACCTTTGTGTCCCCTCCCCCTGTCTTTACGTCGATTGTGTTGCCTAGAATTTCATTTACTGTCCTAAGTTATTTGACCTTTCTTGCCTCTAAAATGATTTATTGTGTCTCTTCCCCAAAATTAAAACCAATTTCACATATGCGGAAAAAAAATCAATCCTGAAATGCCCACTGATAAGCTTTTGCAATGAATCTATTAATGATAGTGAATTTGGTGTATTTTATTCAGTGCACCAGAAGAGATGCACTGATTGTTCTTCCACTTTACGTATAATAATTGAATAATTTTTTTTCGAATTTTAAAATTTTCAAATGTTTGCTTTGAAAATATTATGTCAAATATTTATATTTTTAAATAATATTTATTGAAATAAATATGTCCTTTTTCTTTCGTTTCTAGCGAAATAGAATTATATGGATCATCACATTTCAGATTTAGAAACGATTTTTTGTTATTCATAAAGACAAAATAAAAAGAAAATGTTAAAATGCTAAATTGCCTTACTCGATTTCCGATTGTGTCTTTTTGGTATCAAAAATTTATATCCAATGATATTTTAGCAGTGATTCTTCCCCTTCGTCATTTATTTATTTATTTGTATTATGCATATTACGATAATATCTAGTGCATAACCTCGTAGATATGTTAAAAATATAATGTGAAAAATATCATATACGGAATGATTCAACATTTTGCTCATTTTGAAGATTTTCTAATGCTTCCCCCCTCTCCTTATTCTCTCCTGGAACTGAATTGCATAACTACTCTAAATTTCTATACAGGTTTGAAAGCTTTTCTAGACAGCATTCAAAATCAATTACTTAATTTTACCATTTTGACAAAAGATATACGGCAATCAGATTGTATCGTGAAGCTTCTAAATCTGTTCTATTTATTTGCAATCTAAAACCAGCTGTTCTACTGTCCGCTGAAATTATGTGAAATTTTAGAAATAATATGCTATATTTTCACCATGCAAAATTGTTTATATGCATACCACACAAAAGAAAGTTCAGTAGTATTATTTGTGTTTGTTTTTCTTTTAAAAAAATCTAAATATTACTTCTTCTGCTGCTGGAAGCTATTTCTGAAATAATCTACGTCTTATAAATACTTGGTAATTCTACAAATCAGTGCACCTGAAGAGTTGCACTGATTGATCTTTCACTTTACGTATAATAATTGAATAATTTTTTTTCGAATTTCAGAATTTTCAAATGTTGGCTTTGAAAATATTATGTCAAATATTTATATTTTTAAACAATATTTATTGAAATAAATATGTCCCTTTTCTTTCGTTTCTAGCGAAATAGCATTATATGGATCATCACATTTCAGTTTTAGGAACGATTTTTTGTTATTCATAAAGACAAAATAAAAAAAAAATGTTAAAATGCTACATTGCATTACTCGGTTTCCGATTGTGTCTTTTTGGTATCAAAAATTTATATCCAATGATATTTTAGCAGTGATTCTTCGCCTTCGTCATTTATTTATTTATTTGTATTATGCATATTACGATAATATCTAGTGCACATCCTCGTAGATATGTTGAAAATATAATGTGAAAAATATCATATACGGAATGATTCAAAATCCTTTTCATTTTGAAGATTTTCTAATGCTTTCCCCCCTCATTATCCCCCTCATTACCTCCCCCTTTTTTTTCATTTTGAAGATTTTCTAATGCTTTCCCCCCCTCATTATCCTCTCCTAGAACTCACAGGTTTGAAAGCTTTTCTAGACAGCATTCAAAATCAATTACTTTATTTTACCATTTTGACAAAAGATATACGGCAATCAGATTGTATTGTGAAACTTCTAATTCTGTTCTATTTATTTGCAATCTAAAACCAGCTGTTCTACTGCCCGCTGAAATTATGTAAAATTTAGAAATAATATGCTATATTTTCACCATGCAAAATTGTTTATATGCATACCACACAAAAAAAAGTTCAGTAGAATTATTGTGTTTGTTTTTCTTTTAAAAAAAACTAAATATTACTTCTTCTGCTGCTGGAAGCTATTTCTGAAATAATCTACGTCTTCTAAATACTTGGTAATATCCTCTTAGCTGGAGTAAAAGTTGAAGGCTTATTACTCTCAGTGCTATTGAGAAGAAAGGGGATAACACTAAAGTGCCCCAGGCTGTAGTGCAGAATATGTCAAGAATGTCTTGTTTCCTTTTCGATTGTTGATTACCTATATTCTAACAGAAATACTGATATTTCGTTTACATGCTTATACATTATTTATACCAAAATAATTGCTTAATTTATAATGATCAGTTTCACTTTTATTATCAAAAATTAGAAATTAAATCATACAATTATCTAGAAAAAGAGGATTTGAATTATTTTCAAAGAAAAGGTGCATATGCGTTTCATAATCTTCTTTTTTTTTGGGGGGGGGGATATAGACCTAAGCAATCTGCGGATATTTCAGATAATTTATTTCATAAATCGTTCGCAAGACAGCTGTTACAAACGTAAATCACTTGGGGAACATACCCATTCATTTTAGTGTAAAATGGTAGCAAAGGTTCAGTTACTTTAGATATCTAATCTAGAAGAAAATGTTATGTCTGCTGAGATTAGAATCATACGTGAATAATTTTTCTAACATGATTTCTCTATTCGTTATAATGTAACCAATTTCCAGATTTTTTTCCCTCCTGCAGACTTCATGTTATATGCAGTGATTTCTTCTTTGAACTATAAGAAAAAAAATCAGATAACAGGAGAAAAATATGTAGTATTTTCTTTTCCACTGGCTGAATTTACAATGTTCTTTCTTTGTGTTTTGAAGAGAAACTGCAAATGACTTTTTTCTTACTATTTTTGCCATTATAACATCTCATATAATTATAAGAGTGACATTTTACCGTTTTTCTCGCACACGAGAAACAGAAATAAGGTGGTAATAATATTGTTGATTTTGCCAAACTTCATTGTAGCAGAAATTTTTATTACAAAACTTTGTAATATATATATATATATCTCCGAAACAAGAAATTTGGAACCCATATCACATCAATGTTGAGTGTTGGCAAGGTGAAAATGTTCCCGTTATTATTTATATATTTCATTTATTAACTAGGGGGGCTATGCCCAACCCCCCCCCCCGTGTTCCGGTATGGTAGACCAGTTCTCCTTCAATTGTGATAACTCGAAAGGGGGTTCAGCCCCTGAATTCTGATGACTCGAATTTTGAAGACTCGACACTCAGGGTAGCCCCTGAGTTTCAAAACGTTTCGATAAACATGACATAAAAAAACTTATCATTTTATATATATATAGGGTAGATTTTATTTCATTATTTTTTATTGTTTTGATGAAATACTTTACATGGAATACTCCTTCCAGTTTCTCTGTGTCATAAAAAGAACTTAAAAATTAGCCTTCAAGATGAAAAAGAAACAGTGCATTCGGGTATCCCTCCATCAATATTTGTAGTCCTGAAAAGGACTGTTTTGATGGCCTTGAAAACAAACATTTTTTATTTCATACTGTTCAGAATTTAAAATTCTTGAACAGCGTGGAACACCTTGAAGCAAGGGTAAACACACAAAGCAGTTTTACACTCATGGCACCAGATTTTTGTTTCCTTTCTGATATTTTTTTTATTACATACATAATATTTGCGTGGAGGTTTTTTTTTTTTATTAGCCGTTGGTGGTAGATTTTCGGGATAATGGTTGGAGTTAGCAGCGTTCAACCTCAGATGTCTGGCAGGATTTCCTGTTTTTCTGCTTGCTGAAGAAGGTGCATGTGCATGCAGCAATGCTTTCGCAATTTCTATTCTGTATTCTAGATATGTTATGGTAGACAAACATTTTTTCTTGTACAGGAGGAAACTGTTCCAAATAACAAAATCCAAACACTTCAAAATTCAAATAACATGCCCAAACACTTTTTTGTAATATTTTTTATGCTGTTTCCTCATTACAGAGTAGAATGATAGCTGCTGATCGCACCTGTCGACTCAACCCATAGTGTCGTTGTATGCACACACAGCAATGGGTTTTACTTTCTTCAAACCATGTTTCTCCACGGATTCCGCTGATGGATTGTGCAGGGAAGATAGCAGAAAAACATCTTTTTTGTCTTTCCAACGTAGTGCAAAGACTTTCCCTCGCTGATAAGTTAGGATTTCCCCCTTCGATAGCTTTCCTGAAGCCAGATCTCGAGGCATATCTCGCCTTTTCATTTACAGTACCATAACTATCTGTAAGATGCTGTAAAAGCAAATCAGCGAGTTCAGGACACATATATAGTAATTATCCATTATAATGCAGTAACCCCTCTCCAGTAAAGGGTCTTGTAACTGCATTACTGCACGCATCGACAAGGGGAGATCCGAATATTTATCGTGCTCGATTACAGTTTGCTTTCCCGCATAAGGTTTGAAATCCCAAAGATATCCACTTTCCGATTCGCAAAGCATAAAAAATTTTACTCCATACTTCGCTTTCTTTTTGGGAATATACTGCTTACATTTCAGTCCACCTTTGAATGGCATAAGGCTTTCATCGATACTCAAATCTCTCTCAGGAATGTAGAGTGATCTACATTTTCATCAGAAAATCATAAATTTTGTTGAGGACTGGGCAAGGATGTGTTGCCTGATCGTATTCCTCATTATTCTGAAAATGCAAATACTTCATGATGAGACTGAATTGTTTTTCAGTCATAACATCACGAAACATTGGCGTGTTCAGAATCCAGTCTGTAGACCAATACATTTCGAGAGCGGGCTTTCGAAATGTATTTCGAAACTTCGGATTTTTCACTTTCTTTATTCTGATATTGCATTTGAAGGATGACAGTGATTTTAAATATTAATTTCACCTATATCCGAATATCATATAATTTCCTGATTTATAATAATCAGGAAATATGTATATTGTCTGATTTATAATTTGCTAATTTATAATAATCACTCAGTATCGAAAAATTAAAGTTATGTGGAACAATTACTAGAGAAAAATAACGAATTAAATTAAAACTGTACCTATGTTTCATAACAGTTTTCGGGTGTGTGATAGTAATGCAACGGGGGGGGGGGGGGGTTTAAACTATCAGAGGCGAAATAAAGTTCAATTCTATTGTAAAAATATGGAAATGAAATTTCACATTTGATATACATATTTTGAATGATAAAAATAAGCAAATGTATCCCTTACTTTAAAAATTGGAGAATAAAATATCTGAATTATGCAGAAAATATAAATTTAAATCATAACTGTTAATTTCATTTTGTAATGACCAATTATACAAGGAAACCAAGAAAGTGAAAGTATAGATTACTATACAACATGAAGAAAAAATTTAGTAATATGATTAAAGAATTTCATGTTATTCTCTATAAAGCAAAGTTGCTCAAGCGTGTCCTAAAGGAAATCTGTTAAGTATTATTCGATTTCGATGGTTTTGTACAAAAATAAAATTAATATAACCTGGAACGTCGGCAGCCGGTTTTCTTTTCTTTTTTTAAAAGAATATTCCAAATAATTATCGTTAATTAATTTCTTCGAGAACAAAGAGAAATCTTTTGTCTAGTAGCGATTAGAAAAAAATTAGCGCAAAAAAATAAAAAATTAAATTGGTTAAGTGAAGAAATTATGCAAGACCTTCATTTTGTCCAGAAATTAAAACTGTATTGTACAATAAAAAGAGAAAACAAAAATATAAATTATTTCTCTATTTTTAGTCTATCATATATAACTAAAATCCAGTTCACCAGCATGGAACAAGAAAGTCCGTTTCTTGTTATAGGCAACTGAGAGGCAGCTACGAACGGGAGATAATCCGATTAACCTTTCTCTTCAGCGTGAGGGTTTATCACACCTTCTAATGGACATGACAGTCAAATTGCACTTCTTATCCAGGTTCTTTAAACAGGTGGGCTGAATCTTATCCAGATTTAGTTGGACGTCTATAGACGTCCTAGCCGGTAGGAAGGTTAATTTACTTTAGTACCCGATTGGTTCTCTGTATTAGTTCCTTACCACTGTTGCGCAAGCTTGGTGGGAACGTCTATGCGCTATTTTGTTTAGGGTAAGTGTCATATCCGGTTTCGAATTCCGATTGCTGTAAGAGTATGGAATACTGACAAGTGAAATTATTATTTTTTTTTCAAATTGATTAGTTATTTTCTGTATTTTACTTTTAAAGGCATATTCTAACAGAATAACTGAGCAGAATTAATAAATATATAAAGTGTATGTGAATTTATTTTCCAACACTGTATATTTCTCATTAAGTCTTATCTTAAAGATATCTCTCTTATCCGGTCGCCGTTTCATGTACGTAGGTGAGAAATCGTGTGTTTTGGTTCAAACTCTTGGTTTCCGTTAGGAAATTACCAATATAACTATTAATTTTACCTTCGATTCCTTGTGCTCTTATCCTATTTCTGTAAGTGGAATTTATTTATTTTATTCATTTTTTTCTTTAGCATTAGTAAATTTTAAGTAAATGATATGAGACAAACAAGGTTTTGAACTCTCCGCTGCGTTTCTCCACAGCAATCTTTTTAAGAGTTTTTGTAATGTGTCTTTGGTTTTAAATATCTAATGGCTCTGTAAAATAACTAAACTCTTAGAGTATTGTGACTTTTCAGGTGAAATCTTCACCACTAAAATTCTAGATATTAATTTAATACCCGATTATTCCTTTTGTTTCCAAGATTTGACAGGAGTTTCTTGAAATATTTGAGGGCTTGCATGGACAAATAAGACTTTTAATTGAACAAGTCAAAAAGACTCTCTGGTTACTTTGTGGCATGAAATTTCACAAGGAAAAAAAAGAAAAAAAATGTTATATTTCTTCTTAAAGTTGTATATAAAACATCAATGACACCAAGTGTTAATATAAATTTACACGTTTTATTTGAATAAAATATTTTTTACAAATTGTATTAACTGAATCTAACAATACAGAAAATAAATAAATTAAAAAATACATCAAAGGACCTTCAATGTTTGTGGAATTGCCATCATATGGTTTTGACAATGTGACTCTCATCTGAAAGTTAATTTTTCATTGGTGTTCGTTGGAAATTTTTTAATGTAGTAAAATTAAGGGTTGTATATTTATTTCTTTGAATCCAATACAAATACTTCTGAGAATTATTAAAAGCACAGAATCTTTCATTATGTTTCCAAAAGCATTTAAAAGTGCACATTATGTTTTCATGTTTTTTTGGGCATCCAATTTCCTTTAAATCAAGAACAGGCCACCCTATTAACCTCGTTAATGTTTTTGATTTTTCTCTTCCTTTGGAAAGTAATACATGATATTTCGACATTGATTCTATCATTCACTTTCTTAGTTTGTCCAAAGATAGTGAACCAATTTCCCACTTCGGATGATGATTGTATTTTATTAACCAAGAAATCTGTTTTTTAACTCTTTCAGGGAATTCTTTCCAACTACAAGGTGATTTTGTCAATGCATACCTTAAACAAATTACATCAGAAATACAAATTTCTTTAGAAAATAAATTTGAACTCTTATTCAAAAGAAATTGTACATCAATTATAGCAATGACAACAGAAAATTCGTATTTTTCACCCACTGTCGATTTTTCATTATCGTTATCCTTCATTCTTCTGCTTCTTCTTCTTAGATTACTTCATATGGCACAACAAATAAATAGTTATTTATTATTATTATTTCACTGATTATTAGCTCTGATTGTAACTTTCGTTTTCAAAATTCTAAACAATTAGAACTTTTCACAAAGAAACTTTCAAAGAATTTGTGGCTTGCCCATTATTTTTATATTATCAAACACAAAACACCACAACACAAAATAGCAGCTGCAGTGTATGAACGATTACCTTAAGTCCAAAATCACTCTACTCTATGGTATTTTATTATAGTACTTTTCACACTTACTATGCCCTACCCTGACCGTTCCTTCGAAAATGAACCTTTTGTGCAGATGACTCAACGACATGTTTTCACATGCTGCTGGATATACTGTTTATGTGTTTTTATCTTATTTTGTGTGTGGGGAAAGGTAAAATTTGTATATGTGTTATCTGGAGAGTACAAACATTTTTTTATTCCAAACTTTAAGAGTTAAAATCACGTTTTGGGTTAATTAGGTGCTTTCTCTCACTCTCTCTCTCTCTCTCTCTCTCTCTCTCTCTGTAAAACAACCAAATTATAACAGTTCGGATTTTCGATTATGTGAAGGAATTGTTTTCAGATAACTCAAATAATGTCAATAGGTAGCATTAGACAACTTCGAAAATAATCAAGACATGGATGTTACTTTTCAACATTTTTTTTTCCTCCATATTGGGATAAATTTCACAGTTGTGATTTTTTAAAAATAATTAAACAGAATTGCATTAAGATATAAAGGTGTGGATTTAAACATCGAGTTCTAATCAGAATAACTGAGTAAAAATTTCACTGTGGAAAAACACAACAACAAAAACACACATCTTTATTCATATAAGTTTACAAATGCATATTTTAATTTGCTGAAATACTACTTACAAGTATATTCGTTGAGAAAAATTCGAAAGATGTAATTACCTAAAATATATTTCACAATATTTAGTTTAGACTCTTAACATTTTCCAAAGAGTTCAATGAATAAAATTTTTGTTACTCACTGTTTCTTGGTTACATTACATCAAAATAGTTGGTAATGCAAAAGAATTTTTAAATCAGACACCACGGTAACCACACTTCCATACATTTGATATTTTGTCAGTCTGCAGATGACACCATGCCTCCATAAACATTCTGTGTATTCTTTTGTAAGCAAATATACACAATCAGTTTTTGTAAAATGTTCGTAAATGTCCCAAAATAAAGAATCTTTATCGAATTGGATGCAATCTTGAAAGTTTAATTTTACCATTGATGAATTTAAATGATTAGCGATAATTTTTCCCATTATACGAATAGATGGTAATTCAGTTTCAAAAAATAGAAAATGATTATCAATGTCGTACATTTTTGGTGAAAATCTCTTAGTTTCTTCACAACTAATAGAAAAACCTTTACTTCCATCAGCAATTGTATCATCAAGTATTAGTTCCCCATCGTGGCATTTCAGAATATTACACTCACCGAGGTCCATTTCATAGTCAACTCTTCTTTGCAAGTAGCCGAGGATATCAGACCACTTCTTCCGTAATTTTTCCCAAGTGGTCCTAGATAAATACATCACAATGTACGTGTCTTCTAAAATAATAATCATTTTCCATCCTTTTAGAGCTAGGTGAAGAGTTTTTTCTTGTGCTATTTTCCTGAAGAAAGAAAATTTCAATGACTTTTGTGGCTCACCCATTATTTTACTTTACTTTAGTGGATACCACTCACCACAACACAATATGATAACTTCACAGGATGAACGAATTGTCGTAACTGCAAAGACACTGGACTCATTTATTTTTCCTTATAGTACTGTTCACCTGACCCTTAAGCCTGACTGTTCCTTTCAAAATGAAACTTTTGTGCAGATGATTCACGGACATGTTTCTACATGCTGTTGGATAAAACATGACGACAATGATTGATGTGTGTCACCCTGGGTAAACTCCAAGATACTGTATGTTATCTCAAAAACATCACCCACAATTCCATAGCCAAACAAAACATGACAACAATCACGTTATGTGTTTGGAAATGTCTGGGGAACATATGTCTCTCTTTCTGTGATATATCAGAGGGTGACCGATGTCTTCACTGCAATGCTCCCCCACCTAACCCTCATCACACTAGCTTCACCCCTCTCCTTCAGAAGATGTCTGCTCAGCCTAGTGGAGATGAGTGAGCTCATCTTTTGCATATATCATTTAGTGATGTCCCCTCCAACTGATACTGATAACTTTTTTGGAAAAAAAAATTTAAAAAACGCGTTTTTTATGATAACTTTTTCGAAAAAATATTTAAAAAACGCGTTTTTTATGATAACTTTTTCGAAAAAATATTTAAAAAACGCGTTTTTTATGATAACTTTTTCGAAAAAATATTTAAAAAACGCAGAAAGTGGTCTGATATCCTCAGCTACCTGCAAAGAAGAGTTGACTATGAAATGGACCTTGGTGAGTGTTATATTCTGAAATGCCAAGATGGGGAACTAATACTTGATAATACAGGAGGTGATGAAAGTAAAGGTTTTTTCTATTATTTGTGAAGAAGCTGAGAGATTTTCACCAAAAATGTATGACATTGATAATCATTTATCAATGATTTTTGGAAACTGAATTACCATCTGTTCATGAATGGTAAAATTAGACTTTCAAGATTTTATCCAATTCGATAAAGATTCTTTATTTTGGGACATTTACGAACATTTTACAAAAACTGTTTGTGTATATTTGCTGACAAAAGAATACACAGAATGTTTTGGGAGGCATGGTGTCATTTCCAGACTGACACAATATGAAATGTATGGAAGTGTGGTTACCATGGTATTTGATTTAAAAATTGTTTTGCGTGACCAGTTATTTTGATGTAATGTAACCAAGAAACAGTGAGTAACAAAAATTTTATTCATTGAACTCTTTTGAAAATGTTAAGAGTCTAAACGAAATATTGTGAAATATTTTTAGGTAATTACATGTTTTGAATTTTTCTCAGTCAATATACTTGTAAATAGTATTTCAGCAAAATAAAATATACATTTGTAAACTTAAATGAACAAAGATGTGTGTTTTTGTTGTTGTGTTTTTCCACAGTGAATTTTTTCCTCAGTTATTCTGATTAAAACTCGATATTTAAATCTAGAACTTTATATCTTAATGCAATTCTGTTTAATTATTTTAAAAAAAAATCACAACTGTGAAATTAATCCCAGGATGGGGGAAAATGTGCTGAAAGCTAATATCCATCTCTTGATTATTTGAGAAATGGTCTAATGCTACCTATTGACATTATTTGTGTTATCTGAAAACATTTCGTTCACATAATCGAAATTCCGAACTGTTAGAATTTGGTTGTTTTACAGAGAGAGAGAGAGCTATTTAACCCAAAACCTGACTTTAACACTTAAATTTTGGTATAGAAAAAATGTAAATTTGTACTCTCCAGATAACACATGTACAAAATTTACCTTTCCCCAGACAAAGTAAGATAAAAACACACGAACAGTATAACCAGCAGCATGGGAAAACATGTCGTTTAGTCATCTGCACAAAAGGCTCATTTTTGAAGGAACGTCAAAGGTAGGGCATGGTAAGTGTAAACAGTACTATAAGAAAATACCATAGAGTCGAGTGACTTTAAACTTACGGTAATCGTTCATCCACTGCAGCTGATGTTTTGTGTTGTGGTGTTTTCTCTTTTATAATGTAAAAAGGATGGGCGAGCCTTAAATTCTTTGAAAGTTTCTTTGTGAAAAGTTATAATTGTTTAGAATTTTGAAAACGAAAGTTTCCATAAAGTATATGATCAGAGCTAATAATCAGTGAAATAATAATAATAAATAACTATTTATTTGTTGTGCCATATGAAGTAATCTAAGAAGAAGAAGAATGAAGGAAAACGATAATGAAAAATCAACAGTGGGTGAAATACGAATTTTCAGTTATCATTGCTATAATTGATGTACAATTTCTTTTGAATAAGAGTTCAAATTTATTTCTTAAAGAAATTTGTATTTCTGATGTAATTTGTTTAAGATATGCATTGACAAAATCACTTTGTAGTTGGAAAGAATTCCCTGAAAGAGTTAAAAAACAGAATTCTTGGTTAATAAAATATAACCATCAGCTGAAGTGGGAACTTGGTTCACTATCTCTGGACAAACTAAGAAATTGGATGATATAATCAACATGCAGATATCATATATTACTTGCAAAAGGAAAAGAGAAATCAATAACATTAACGAGGTTATTAGGGAGCCCTGTTCTTGATTTAAATGAAATTGGATGCCCAAAATGTGAAAACATACTGTGTACTTTTAAATGCTTTTGGAAACATAATGTTTCCACCTTTTAATTCAAACCTTTTAATAATTCTCAGAAGTATGTGTATTGGATTCAAAGAAAGAAATATACAACCATTAATTTTACTACAGTAATAAATTCCCATTGAACACCAAATGAAAAATTAACTTTCAGATGTGAGTCACATCGTCAAAACCATACGATGGCAATTCCACAAAGATGGAAGAACGTTTGATGTATTTTTCAATTTATTTATTTTCTGTATTGTTAGATTCAGTAAATACAATTTGTAAAAAATATTTTATTCAAATAAAATGTGTAAATTTAAATGAACAGTTGGGTGTCGTTGATGTGTTATATACAACTTTAAGAAGAAGGATAACATTTTTTTTTCTTTTTTTTTCCTTGTGAAATTTCAGGCCACAAAGTAACCAGAGAATTTTTTTGACTCATTAAATTAAAAGTCTTATTTGTTCATGCAAGCCCTCAAATATTTCAAGAAACTGTCAAATCTTGTTAGCAAAAGGAATAATCGGGTATTAAATTAATATCTAGAATTTTAGTGGTGAAGATTTCACCTGAAATTTCACAGTACTGTTAGAGTTTGGTTATTTTACAGAGCCATTAGATATTTAAAACCAAAGACACATTACAAAAACTCTTTAAAAGATTGCTGTAGAAAAACGCTGTGGAGAGTTCGAAACCTTGTTTGTCTCTTATGAGATACTTAAAATTACTAATGCTAAATAAATAAATAAAATAAATAAATTCCACTTACAGAAATAGGTTAAGAGTACAGGGAATCGAAGGTAAAATTAATAGTTATATTGGTAATTTCCCAACGAAACCAAGAGTTCGAACCAAAACACACAATTTCTCACCTACATACAACAAACAGCGAGCGGATAAGAGGATATCTTTAAGATAAGACTTAATGAGAAATATGCAGTGTTGGAAAATAAACTCGCATTCACTTTATATATATTTATTAATTTTGCTTGGTTATTCTATTAGAATATTACCTTTAAAAGTAAAATACAAAAATAACCAATCAAATTGAAAAAAAAAAAAATAATAATAATTTCATTTGTCAAAATTCCATCCTCTAACAGCAATCGGATCCTAAAGTAAATTAAGTAGTCCACTAGCTTTTCTGGTTATTTACTGAAATATCTTTCAACTCCTATGTTTTGTGTGTTTTGTGGTGTGAATATATGTTAGCCACAGTAACCTGTAATGAAAAAGTGAACTGTCTTTTCAGACTTGTGTTTGTGTTCTGTGAATATATGTTAATCAACAATTTGGAATATTCAGAAAACTTAGATAGTACCAAGATGTTCCCATTCTGGAAAGAAATGTAAGTTATTTTTTTTTAACTTGAACATAACAATTGATAATTGTAATACAATTATCACTGCTCGTATGTTTTTTGGTAAGCGTAATTCTAATACTAAATAGATTTTTTTCATAAGAATAATCACAGGGTGCATATTAGCATATCAACATGGATACATTAACGACTCTTCATGTCTAATCTGTATGTGTGTGTGTGTGTGTGTGATTAAGGACACCATTATAATTAAATTATTCAGAAAACCCTAATCACAGCTGCAGTAATGACTCTATTCTAAGAATTCCCACCCTTTAACAGAAAGAAATACCCCAAAATCTATTGGAAAATTAGTACAACCGTCTATAGAAGGAAAAAACTGTGTTTGAGTGACATTAGTGTATATAATTAAATTATTCGAAAAGCTCGAAAGAATGCCAGCATCACGAGTCTACTCTGCTCTTAGAATTCCCACCCTTTAACAGGAAAGAAATGCCCCATAATGTATTGGAAATTAGTACACCCATCTATAGCCAACTAAACAAAAAATGATGGATGTGTGTCACCCTGGGAAAATTCCAAGATATCTTATCTCAAAATCATCGCCCACAATTCCATAGCCAAACCGAAATACCATGTCACAGAGAGACATATGTTCTCGAGAAATTTCCAAACACATCACGTCACGATTCCTTATCTTATCTTGATCTAGATCTAGTTTAAAGTGTCTCACCAATCACGACACGAACCCTTATCTCTAATGTATCTCCCTTTTCCATTCAAAACAACAATGCCACTTATTTACAACTAACAAATGATGTCACTTATCTTCATCTCATAACAACAAACATTCATGTCTCGATTCCTTATCTTATCTTGATTTTCATCTGGTTGAAAGTGTCCCACCAATCACAACACGAATCCTTATCTCTTCCATCACCCATAATCCCATACGCGAACCAAAATACAAGAACTGAAGCCATTGACACATATGCCCACAGGGAAATTCTGAACATTCCAATCCCATGAAGCCACACACAAAATGACGTCAGCAACCAATGACGTCTCGATTCCTTATCTTATCTTGATCTTGATCTGGTTCAAAGCGTCACCCCTACTACTCACCTTGTTGCAACTTCTATCGGTAAAGTTGATAAGGCTTCGTATTACTATTACTATAACCTTGGTATATAACCTTGGTATTTAGGGTCTAGCTACTCACTGAGGAGATCTCAAAAAAGGTTGAAACCGGTCTGGGTAGTGCCCCCACCCATAATGCATTGCAGTATACATCTTCTAGTGAGATGTGCTTTACATTATGGGAAAATACTAAGAATACTGATCAGAACTTTACCCACCTTTACAATGAGTTGCGCTGGTGTTGCACCATCTTTAGACTTGAACCCTGTTTCAGGCACAAACTTACTTGTTTGCATACTTGGGATTAGGAGTTAAAATAATCAAGTTTATAAAATAACTTGGTTATCCTAATATATATATATATGTGTGTAACTACTACCGAATGTTTGTAAAATTAAAGTGCACGTTAGCATTGACGGTGGTCTAAATAAAATTTCGTTTTTTTTTATAATTAAAAAGGAATCCATAAAAGTCTCTAAGATGTAACGGGAATATTTTTTCAAGCCACTTCAGACCTCTAATTAGCAGATTTACAAAAAAGAATGAAAACTTAACGCCATAAATATTTGTCATTGAATCATTAACTTTAATGAAAAGAATGACAAATATTTATGGTAGGGTTACTATTGGGAAGAAACTCCCATCCTCCAAATTACACAGGATCGCCAGATGACTAGAAAGTATCATAATGCGTTACTGTTGGGTTTAGTCTGTATACTTTCTTAGCAGCCTATATATATGCAGACGGAACTATTTTCAGCTATATTCCTTCAAGAAGAAGAAATGTTTGACTCTCCATGAGTCAAACATTGTTTGACGTATGATGTCACTCCTACCAGCTGGAAAAAATACGGAGAAAGTAAGTGGGCATTCAGGCTGGAATCATCTGAATATTTTACAACAGTTTCGTTCTTCCAGTGTAAAAACAGATGAGGTGGATTCACATACGCAAAGAAACTACTCTACTGCCAGTGATGATTAGCACCACAGTGGTTTTGTATTTCACGTGAGAGGTGGAGATGCTGACTTTGACTCCTGTTGCCTGTGAAAGATATAAGTCGTTCACCAAAGTGAAAGTGTAATCAAATTATCCGGTTGCCGCAGACCTACCGTACTGGACTTCACCGAATTTCGGCTTGCTCCACCTGGTGGTGGTGTTCGGAAGAACATCAATTTCGTCAGAAATTTAGACTCCGGAGAGGTAGCTATGTTAGTTATTATTCACTTAAGAAATAAAACGAAATCTGAATGATTATCTACAGCAAAGAACGGAAACATTTCTGACTGAGGTAAAAAAGAGGGTTTATTTAAATCCGTGGAAACAAAATTGGAGTACAAGATCAAACAAGTAAAAGTGAGAATTGAAACATGTCGAAATAAGGCATTGGATGGAAACTACCTTCACAGAATACTGGACAGTGCTGACAGCAACTTGACCTGGCAATGGTTGAGAAATGGAGCACTAAAGAAAGAAACAGAATCGGTAATTTCCGTAGCATAAGAACAGGTGATTAAACCCAATGTTATGAAGTCAAAAACACAAACAATTCATGAAGACAGTAAATGCAGATTGTACAAAGAGATGGAAGAAACGGTAGACCACATTATAAGTGGGTGCAGCAAAATCGCACAAATTGAGAACCGTAAAACGAAATAATGCGGCTAAGATAATTCATTGGCATTTTTGAAAAGTGTACCACATTTTTATAAAAAGTACGAGTTTAAAGTATCGTAAGACTATCGGAAGCATAAAATTAACCAGAAAGTGGTGGAGAATGCAAAAGCTAAAATACTCTGGGATTTCATAATTTTTAACCTTATTAAATAAAAATCTCTGGAGGAGATATAAATGTAGAAGTATTTTTACCTTGGGTATAAATATGTTAAAGATACCAAGTAATTTTAAACCTGGTTTTACTCCATTTCCCAAGTAAGCAAACAGACTAAAAAGTCAAGTTTGCGCCTGCAATTGATGCAAGTCTAACTGATCCCACAGGTAGTGCAGGACCAGGGCAATGTTTACTTGGGAAATGGAGTAAAACCAGGTTTAAAATTACTTGGTATCTTTAACATATTTATACCCAAGGTAAAAATACTTCTACATTTATATCTCCTCCAGAGATTTTTATTTAATAAGGTTAAAACACCTTATGGTAACTTGTTTTGGCGAAATACTTACAAGCTCGGTATTACTAAATCTTGGTATTTCTAAGCCTAGCTCCCACTGACGAGACCTCAATAAAGGTCGAAACCGGTCTGGGTAGTGGCCCCTTGCCTTTAATACAAAACATTATACATCCCCTTCTTGGAGATGTGTTTTGGCATTAAGGGTAAATATTAAGATTAGTGATCGGAGCTTGTTCCACCTTTGCCACGAGTTGCCCTGGTCCTGCACTACCTGTGGGATCAGTTAGACTTGCATCAATTGCAGGCGCAAACTTGACTTTTTAGTCTGTTTGCTTACTTGGGAAATGGAGTAAAACCAGGTTTAAAATTACTTGGTATCTTTAACATATTTATACCCAAGGTAAAAATACTTCTACATATATATATATATATATATATACATATATATATATATATATATATATATATATATATATATATATATATGTATATATATATATATATATATGTAGAAGTATTTTTACCTTGGGTATAAATATGTTAAAGATACCAAGTAATTTTAAACCTGGTTTTAAACCTATATATATATATATATATATATATATGTATGTAGAAAGTATTTTTACCTTGGGTATAAATATGTTACAGATACCAAGCAATTTTAAACCTGGTTTTACTCCATTTCCCAAGTAAGCAAACAGACTAAACGTCAAGTTTGCGCCTGCAATTGATGCAAGTCTAACTGATCCCACAGGTAATGCAGGACCAGGGCAACTCGTGGCAAAGGTGGAACAAGCTCCGATCACTAATCTTAATATTTACCCTTAATGCCAAAACACATCTCCAAGAAGGGGATGTATGATGCTTTGTATTAAAGGCAAGGGGCCACTACCCAGACCGGTTTCGACCTTAGTAAAGGCCGGAGTAAAACCAGACCGGAGTAAAACCAGGTTTAAAATTGCTTGGTATCTTAACATATTTATACCCAAGGTAAAAATACTTTCTACATTTATATCTCCTCCAGAGATTTTTATTTAATAAGGTTAAAACACCTTATGGTAACTTGTTTTGGTGAAATACTTACAAGCTCTGTAATACTAAATCTTGGTATTTCTAGCCTAGCTCCCACTGATGAGGCCTCAATTAAGGTCGAAACCGGTCTGGGTAGTGGCCCCTTGCCTTTAATACAAAACATCATACATCCCCTTCTTGGAGATGTGTTTTGGCATTAAGGGTAAATATTAAGATTAGTGATCGGAGCTTGTTCCACCTTTGCCACAAGTTGCCCTGGTCCTGCACTACCTGTGGGATCAGTTAGACTTGCATCAATTGCAGGCGCAAACTTGACTTTTAGTCTGTTTGCTTACTTGGGAAATGGAGTAAAACCAGGTTTAAAATTGCTTGGTATCTGTAACATACATATATATATATAATAATTATACTGACTAGGAACACCGAGAAAGATATGATAAAAAACTTTAATCAAACACAATTAGTTTCTTCGGAACTCCGACTTCTTCAGGCGTGTAAATAACTACAAAAGAACTGGAAAATATAAGTTAAAAAACATGGACTTCTCATATAAAACAAATCGGGAATAGCAACAGTCAAATTTGAACTGGTTTCCGCGTGGCAGGTCTAGCGTGAGGCATATGTGAGTAGCTACTGACTCGAGAGCGCCAGAATTGAATCGTTGTTGCGCTGTGAGAGTCAGGCAAGCTGTAGCTTAAATTATTGTTCATGTGTGATGGGTCCAGAAATATTTCTTTTCATTCCAAGATACTCCTCTCTAGTTCGTCACGGCATTTATGGATAGTGGTCGTAAGGTTCCAGTCTATCTGGTGTTGGCGCTCTTCCACATTAGAGTTAGCGGAGACAAGAATATGACCGGAGACGGCGCTCGGAACGGTTCTGTTGTAAGAGATATTACGTCGATGCTCCTCACTACGTCTTGAGGAGCATCAACATGTTTTAAATGGGAGGTCCATGGTTTTTAACTTATTTTTTCCAGTTCTTTTGTAGTTATTTACACACCTGAAGAAGTCGGCGTTCCGACGAAACTAGTATTTGATTAAAGTTTTTTATCATATCTTTCTCGGTGTTCTTAGTCAGTATAATTGTTATTTAAAAAAATAAAATAAAAATAAATAAATAAAATAAAATAAAATAAAATAAAATATATATATATAAGCTATTAATTAAACGTTCCATAATGACAGGTAATGGTCTTAAAGTCTTAATGGTCTTGCCCAGTGAAGGCACTGGGCAAGGCAAGTTCTTAATAAACACCATTAATCCATTTAGCTAATCTATTAAAAAGAAATTTCTGTCAGAATGACTCACGTGACTACGGGTGGAATGTAGAGGATAATAAAATTGCGAGTCCAGTATGGCTTCGTGTCTGAGAAAATGGAATGGCCCGTACTTATAGTACAGCCCGTGGAATGATTTCTATGGAATGGTTTGTCATGCTGATCATTAAACACCAGGCTTTTAAAGCATTCAATCGGTAAAATCATGACGAGCAGTATTAAATAAAGAAGAGATTAGACCCTTCGAATCGGCAAACACTCGTTCTGATTGAGTGGTCAGTCCTATGTCTCACATGATTTTTAATTCGGTTGGTCTTTATCCTCGAGTATCTCATTGCATAGCCGACAAATATTTCTTTTGAGGATACTCTCGCTTTACTCTCAGAATAATTATAGTCGAAAAGAACTATCCATCCAATGTTTTCTCTACAACGTTCGCCATTAAGATGTCATCTATCGTAACCCGGAAGCGAGTCTACATCAGCCAATTCCTTAAAAAAAGGTTAAACCTCCTGGAAAACTCTGGGCTCACTCATATCAATTCAGCTCTCTCTAAAATAACGAAGAATCGCATTAAAAACATTCTTTCCAAACTGGAATTCCAGCAGTAAATTAACAATAAATGTAAACTCCTTTACTCCGAATCCACAGCGAATCTATTACGCTGCATCAAATAGCTGAGAACACTATCCTGAGGAAGGGTTTCTGAAATACGTTAGTCGACACGTGACACCCGTGAAGAAATATTCCATCCTTCATTCCTTCAACAAATATTTCACTTCAGGAAAATATTACTTGATGGACTATTTAGTTAATGTAAATATCCGATTAAAGAATTTCTTCCTGATGGACGTTTCCCACAGAATGGCTCTTCGCGAAATGCTATTCTGTGGGTTGCCATGCATGACGAAATCCTCGGCGCTCGTTTTTTTTAATGAACGATGCATGATCGGAGCGAACTTTGTCTAACCCATTGGCTACGTATATATAATTACGTAGGATTACTTCTTAGCAGCTATGTCTGGGAAACTGTCCTTTTTGTCCATTCATGGATTGTGTTCTGACTTGTCCGTCTGCTGTACGTAATGTGACAGGTTTTTTTTTTTTTTTTTCATTGTGTAAAACCGGTATTTCACCGGTTCATATCCAGCCTTGCATAAAATCACCTGTCATCGAGTTCATGTGTAAAGAAAGGAAAAGAAAAGAAAAGAATTGCTAATAATAATAATAATACTCAAGTAAAAATTAAATAAAATAAACCATTTTTATCACATACAGCATCATTTCTTCGTCTTCAATGAGGTTCAACTCAGTTTCATCCCCTCAAACCGAACTGTCAGAAAGTAAAATTAGTTCCTGTTTTCTGTATTACGCAATTAAACATTTCGATAATTTCATCAAAGTTTTGCCCTCCTATTTAATTAAGTAATCACTGGAATTAGACGCTCATCACTCTCTCCATAATACGCCAACGTAATACGTTCTTGCACATCTGAACGCTCCAAACTTCGTAACAATTTGGATTAGATTAAATGCGCGCAATTGAATATTCTCCACCTATGGAGGAGATGTCACAAAATGCGATTAGAAAGAGAATTCGCGAGAATTTTTCGAATTAGTGGGCTTTTAAAGAGTTGCTGAATATCTTTGTTGACTCCGCAGGGTTTTAGAAAAAAATCCTCTTTCTCAGAAATGAAAACAATTTTGAGTTATTTTCTGCGATATTATTAATTTATTTAAGTTATGTTTCTAATGCGAATGTAGATCGCATCGCATAGGCCTTCAAACGAAGAATCAAAGATTTCCTTTTCGATTCCAAAGCGCAGTTCGATTCAGCGAAGAACTTCAAAATCCTTAGTCGAGCAGTCCCCCTGCAAATTCCGTAGACTTCTCACACTTTCAAATGAAACATTTCTGAAAAAATAAACTGCTTGAATTTTATGTGATGTTACTCTTTGTTTATTTCACAGCACGAGCTGCCGAATGTCTAGCGTTAGTGCATCAACACCGAAATCTGCACAATTGAATCGTACCTTGCCCCTGTTGTTTTTTTCAAAGCACAAGAACATTGGAAACGTTGACCTTGGCCACTCAACGTTCAAAAATATATTTCTGCTAATATTTCTTCAGTGAACCACCCGAAAATTATTTCAGAATTAAGTAATATTCTTTCAAAAGCCTTATCAAAATCCAAAAGTATCATGATGTATCCATTCCCCTTGTCGAGTTCAATGGTAACATTGTTATCGAATGTGAGCAAGCTGCTAAAACATGACCTTCCTTTAGTAAACCCATGTTGTTCATTTCAAAGTAGAGCTTCACTGTCAACTCATTTCTGAATGCGAGCCCTAACCAATTTTTCCACAATCTTCACTACCACTCCTGAGATACTAATTGGTCGATAGTTGGATACATCGGTCTTTGCACCACCCTTGTGCAATGGAATTACCATACATTCCTTCCATTCCTGCGGAATCTTCCCTGTTCTGAGACTCATATTAAATATCCTGGTCAAAGGAATGGTCAGTTCAGCTGAACCCTCTTTTATCATACGTGCTGATATCCCACCAGTCCCTATTGTTGAATTCTTTTTCAGTTTTGTGCATCAGCTCCAATATGTCGTCCTCATACACCCGAGTTTCTACATCTAGTGAAGAGGTAACAGTGAGCTCAATGTTTTGTTTACCAGGTTGATAGTTTTAACTACATGGACACTCATTAGTTGAACAATCTCTTCTTTATCTGATATCCTCCCGCCATCTGCATTTAGAACAGTTATTCTTCCACAGTTACTCATTCTTTTACTGGCATCGCATCGATAGAATTCTTTTGGGTAGTATTTAGCACGTAGAGCCAGTTTCATTTCATGCTCAGACTTTGCTTTCCAAAAACCAGTTGTGACTGTTCTAGGATGATGTGCATTATGAAAATTAACTACGATATTCCTTCCACATGATCATTTTCGTACAAATCTATTGCTTAATAAGATTACACGTCCATTTGAATCGTACTCTATTTATTATTCGAACTCTCGAGACACACTCTGATATCGAATCATTTAAGTATTGTTTAAATGCTTCCCATGCACTGTCGATAATCTTCCCATCCATCAACCGATCCATTCCACTGAACTCACTATACGCCTCCGTTGGTCATAGTGTCCTGCTCTACAGTTCAGTATGTAGCCTTTTATGAATGGAATATTCATGAACTTAGTCATTTCCCAAGTTAATACCGCATCATCACTGTTACCGACCGGAGGAGGAAGAGTTACGTCCTTAACTGAAACGCCCTTTCACAATATAATCAAATCTAAAGCTCTTTGATATCGAGTTCCATCTGTCACATGCTGCTTGTTCCTCAAGCAGCATGTGACATATTGAGCTGTTGCAAGACAACTTCCTGTTATCCTGCAACAGCTCAAGAAATTCATTTTCATTCTTCTCATGAGATTCTACTGATGCCCAATCAATAATTAGATAATTAAAGTCTCCAATTATGATTACTCTTTTCGTGCTCATCTTTTCTATTTGGCGATGCGTTTCTTCATCACTAGCAACTGATCCACCAAGTCTGTAACAACACCGCACTATGTAATTGGTCTTGCTGGATTCCACCTCACACTAGATGGCTTGAAACTCAGTGCCACATGAAATACCGTTAGTAGTTGTAGTAATACTACAATTATAGGTCTGAATTCTAACTGGAATTTTATGATGATTTTAGTCCAAGAAGGGTGGAATGTATGTATAAATAAGTAAATAAATCGAGTTATTTCAGACTTTCTCTGGTTCAACCCGGAAAAGTAATAATTTCTCATGTGATCACGTTTTCCGATTTCCGCCTGTATTATATGTGTCTATTTAAAAATCGTATGAAATTTTAAATTATCCTCTCTCACTCTAGTATTTGCTAGTGATTATCTAAGATCTCCACGAAGAGTAAAGCTTTGTGCTTCTCACATGAACGGATGCGTGAAGCACAGCTATCGTTCATTTGGCCTTGATGGTTCCCTACTTCAAATTATATTAATTGATAAAATATATATATATATACATAACATAACACACACACACATATAAACAAATATATGTGTGATATATTTGTTTATAAAAAACCAAGTTTATAAAATTGCTTGGTATCTTTAACACACACACACACACACACACACACACACACACACACACACACACACACACACACACACACACATATAAACAAATATGTGTGTGTGTGTGTGTGTGTGTGTGTGTGTGTGTGTGTGTGTGTGTGTGTGTGTGTGTGTGTGTGTGTGTGTGTGTGTGTGTGTGTGTGTGTGTGTGTTAAAGTTACCAAGCAATTTTATAAACTTGGTTTTAATCCTTTTTCCGAAATAAGCAAACAAGCAGGTAAGTCAAGTTTGCGCCTGAACATAGTTCAGGACTGAGGCAACTCGTGGTAAAGGTGGAGTACGCTCTGATCTCTTTCCCTTAGTTCTTTCTTGTCATGAATTCATCCGTAAACTTTCAAATTAGTCATTCTCTCAGCTCTTCGGTTTATCATCTTCTGGTACGCCTGCATTTTCCAGAATATTCATTCTGAGGCACTCATTGCACCACCCTTAACACAAAATCGACATCGTGAAGATCTTTGCCCCTAAGAAGCACATCACCTGCTCTTTACACTAGACTTTCAAAGCAGTCAAGACAGCAACTTAATGTTGACTTTCCAATCATATTATAAAACAATTCGGTAATTACTCATCTTACTCATTGCTCATCTAAGCAAAACCTTATTCGTTGCCCAAAAATCGATTAGCCTAAGGTTCACCATTTTTTAAAATGATATATCTCAATAAGACAATAGGATTTCCCCAAAAATAACAGTGCTGTACTGAGTAGGAGAAGATTTTTTTATTATTATTGTTAAATAAAAATTCTCTGTTTTGTCAATCGTATAGTACCATGCAAGTACTAAAAGTTAGTTGCCACTGGACAATACACGAGTGTATTTTTCGATATGTAAAATTCGATAAAAAATATAATATAAGAAAAAATAACAAATAATAAAAATAAAATAATAAAAATACGAAATAATAAAATACAAGAAATAGTATTATTACTACTATTATTATTAGTAGTATTATTATCTGAGACTCCAGGGAGTCAAGGACTCATCGAGGGAGGGTATAAATTACCCAAACCAGATATCATACCCAGGGCCGGCAGAAGCGGGCATGCAGAGCATGCGGTGCACGCGGGCGCCGCCACGAAGGGAGCGCTGCAGCCGGGTCACGGTTCATTTTTAAGAAACAAAATTTTTATAATAAAAACAAAAAATTCTTAGAATGGTCAATATTAAAATAAATAAGTCTGGATACACCGAATAAAATTTTTAAAAAATTGTATATTGCCACCTCTTTGATCAGCCGGCTGTTTACAATTTTGCAGCGAGAATGTCTGCAGAATGTTGTGTCTACTGCAGTCTATCTAAAGTGAAACGGTGAACGGTTTTTATGCGCAGAAACGAATTTTCGTACAAAACATTTGTTGCTAGTTAACCAGTCATATGGTAAGCAACAGAGTAGGCTACTGACAGTAGCGCAGTGCGGACTATTATTTCTTCTCTGTGTCGTGTTGTGTAATAATTTCTTGTGACTATAAAACAGAAATGAAATTAAAAATTAAACAAAAGTTATCCGGTGCACAAAATCGTAAGCGTCATGCTGCGAAAGAAGCAGTTATTAAGAAACAAACTGGGGCTCTTAATAAATTTGTTAAAATATTCTGATGCAGATTGTAACCAACTCGATACATCAGAAATCAGAGTTGATGAACCGCGCACATCATCCAGTTTGCATGAAAATACTATTGAACAAGTACTATTGATTTAAGTGAAAAACAGTTAGGAGAAGATTTAGTTGTAGTTGACCACGAAACTAACACATTGTCAGCCTCTGCAAATTTAGAAGATCTAGGTGAGTGGGGAAATATCGATGAAAACTTACGAGTTGGTTTAATTGAAATGGGGCTGTTCAAAAGAAAAATATAATATATCCCAGAGATACATCCGGTCATAAATTTGGCAACACATATTATAATAGAAAAATGGAAAACGGGGAGCTCGTGCCAAGAACATGGCTCATTATTACGAAACTTTAAATTCTGTTTTTTGCTTTTGCTGCAAACGTTTCGTACCTACTGAATCAAGAAGTCTTGTAGAAGGTTATAACGATTGGAGAAATGTAAGTAAACTTTGCATAGACATGAGAGTAGTTTAATTCACATGAAAAATTTCTTAAAATGGAAGGAACTTGATAAAAATTTAAAAAACAAAACTACTGTTGATTACTAGACTCAAAGCATGTATGAAATGGAAAAAGAAACATTGGACGAGTGTTTTAGAATGCTTGATTAAAATTATAAAATTCTTTGGTAGCCAAAATTTAGCTTTTCGCGGATCACCTGATAAATTATATGAACGGAATAACGGAATTTTTTTAAAAGTAGTCGAACTGTTTGCGAAGTTTGATCCCGTTGTGGAAAAGCATGTTGAAAGGGCCCCACATTGAAACAATAGGGTACACTATTTGAGTAAAGACACTCAAAATGAAATATTGGAAACTTTAGGTAAAGCGATCAGAGATACAATTTTATTATCAATTCCAAAATCTAAATATTTTCCATAATTTCAGACTGCACACCTGATGCAAGTAAAACAGAACAAATGGCCATTATTATTCGCTTTGTTTCCTGTGACAATAGAATTGTCAAGATCAGGGAAACCTTTTTAGGTTTTGCACATATATCAGATTCCACAGGACGTGGTTTATGTGCAACAGTAATGGAACAACTGGAAAAATGGAACATCCCCATTGAAGACATGCGAGCTCAAGGGTATGAGGGGAAAATATGAAAGGGAAAACATATGGGCTCCAAAATTTGATCAAAAATCCTTGAGCTTTCTACGTGCCATGTGCTGCTCATACTCTAAATATAATCATTAACGATGCAGCCAAAGCGAACAGATACAATTAGTTTCTTTGCAATTATACAAGAAATATACAATTTCTTTTCATTCTCTTACAAACGTTGGGAAATCAATAAAGAAACAGCATGAAGCACGAACATTATGTGCTAAAATAAAGGACTATAAATGTATTTGCTCTCTTATAACTTGACATGATTTACTTAACAGAATAAACCCTGTGATTAAATGCTTCAAAACAAAAATATGAACATTACACTTCTTTAGAATCTATCGAAACTTAAAGATATTCTTACAAGAGTATCGATCAGATACAGATTTTAAAGAAGTTCTAAAAACGGCAAAAGAACTGAGTGATGAGGTGGATGTAATACAAGAATTTAAAACTGGTACGGAAGTTCGACGACGAAAGAAGACACGACAATTTGACTATTTGAGCATTACTACGAAACGCCACTATCGCCAGAATATAAATTTAGAGTGAATGTGTTTTATACACTTCTAGACGTTGCCATGTGTTCGTTAAAAGAACGTTTTGAACAGCTAAAAACATATTATGATAATTTCAATTTCTTGTATAGATTACTACAAATTAATAACGAAGATTTACGAAAAAAAGTGATGTTTTAGATATTCTCTTGAAGGACGGCGTCAATAAAGACGTAAATGCAATAGTACTATATGACGAGTTATGTGCTTTCCGGGATATTTTTCGGAAGGATAATTTAAATATTCAAAAGCCTTTTGATATTCTTAATTTTATTGTTTCCAATAATTTATCTTTCCCTAACTTTTCAATTGCTTTAAGAATACTATTAACCTTACCTGTTAGTGCAGCAAGCGGTGAATGAACGTTCCTTTTCCAAGTTGAAATTGATTAAAACCTACTTAAGAACAAGTATGTCACAAAAAAGGCTTGTTCGTTTGACGTTAATAGCTATTGAAAATGAGGTATGTGCGGAATTAGACGTTACGACCATTATTTCTAATTTTGTGAATATGAAATCAAAAACCCTAAAATTTTAATTTAAAAAAATTCAAGTATATTTATGTAATTTCATTTATTTTCTGTTATTTTGTAAAGATGTTTTTTTTTGAATACTTATATTAAATTATTTCTGAATTCTTTTCTTATTTTCTCATCTATCTTGGGTTTCTTTTATTTTCCTAAAAGATAGTTCTACTTATAAAAATTACTGCAAGTTTCTAAGAATTTAGTAACTTATAAAATGCAAAAAAAATTTCAACTTTAGTTCAAATAAATTTTAACTTTAATTAAAATTCATTTTAATTTTGTTAGCGATTCGGGTAGGTGAGAAGGCTATAATCCCTATATTCAACGATTAAAGTGGCTTTATCAAAATTTGCTTTAACTTTTGAGAATATTTTGAATATTCGGGTTTTTAACGAGTATCCTGCCTAGTCAACAACCCCGGTTCGTTACATTTAGCGAACCAACGTGTGGCTGTTGGTCACAAAATTTATTTAAGAAATTTCAAATAATTAAAATTTTTATTATCGTAAACACACTCGGATCGTTACAGGGGCACTTAGATAGAAATTGCATGCAGGCGACAACGACCCTAGCGCCGGCTCTGAACATACTTTCCCTTAAATTCATTTACACTAGATGCACTCACTGCCCCTAAGGACAAATTATTCCACTCGCTCACTGCTCTCTGGGAGAAAAACCTAGCTCTTACCCCTTTCTTGACTGCAAATAAATTTAACTTCCGTGGATGCCCTCGTGTTCTCTTCCCGCCTTCCACATAATAAAAAATTTCATCACTTGAAACGATATAACACCCATTCAAAAGTTTATAGACCTCTATCATATCACCGCTCTTTCTGCTGTTAATCAGAGTCTGAAATCCACATACTCCCAATCTGTCCTCATAATCTAAATCCCATAATCCGTCAGGACTTGTCAATACTAATATCAGGCTCCAATATAAAGACATGCGCAAGTTCATATCAAGCGAGGATACAAGAAATAAGAAAAGCGTCATTGACTATGTCATTGTTGATAGTGAAAACATCATGCTGGTTCAGGATACCACATCTGACAGAGGATTTGAATTTCGAAGTGACCTTCACTTAGCTTTAAGTAGGACGGTAATGAATGGAAAAGAACCATTTAACTCGATATAAAGGAATATGATGTAAGTTTTTTTTAAAAAAAATAATAATTAATGTTGAGAAGCCTTTGCAGGAAAACAGTGTGCTCAATTATACAAGCAAAGAATGAAACTGTTAGAAAACTAGAACCAAACTTCATAGTCTCGGTGGCAAACACTAAAGAAAACGTTGCTTTTTAAAATATCAAATGACTGGATTAGAGAAATATCGGATGCAGGAATAAAGCTGAATATCAGAATCACAGAGATACATGTCTACTAGGTGTTTCATGTAAGATGGATGTATGAACGCATACTCGAAAATGGATTGAGAAAAATTGGGAAGAGAAACTGGAAGAAGAAGAAAAATCTAGATTCAGGACAAATAGAAATTGTCACGATCGGATTTTCACCTTAGGTCCAACAGTGTGGAAGGCATAGGAATATGGAAAGGATCTGTACTTTAATTTTTGTAGATCTGATAAAGGCACATGAAAAGGTACTAAGACAAAAGCTTTTCAAAACACTACAGTTGCATGGGACGAATGGAACATTATAGAGAGCAATGCACAGTTTTTGTTTAAGTTGTAAGTTAGTAGTTGGAACAGAACGAAATGAATCTGCTTTCACATCAAACGAAGATGGTTTGATGTGAAATCAGGTGTAGGACAAGACTTCACATTATCTTCCGTTTATACTTCATTTAAATGGATTATATTATGAACAAAAAAGTGGCATTAAACCGATATTAGAATTTGAGATATCAAGCTTCACTGTCAGCTTTATGCAGAATATGTTTTACTTCTGATCACATCCAGGACAAGTCTTCAGTCTCTGACAATATTGGATAGCGGCTGTAAAAGGTTTCGCATGAAACTTTGCAGTACATAGACCATAATAGATAGCAATATAGAAACGTTTTGCTACATTCTGAATGGAGATCATTAGAAAAATTAAAATATATCAAGTATTTCGTCACTGTGTTTAGTAAAGATGGCAAATCAGATATGTTAACAGACAACAGAATAGCCAAAGTTGATATGGTGGGGAAGCCAGATGAATACATTTATATTTGAATAAGAGCGAAATTAGCGAAAACAATAAATCAGCAGAAAAGAGAGTATTCAAACCAGTTTCAAGTTATGGTTCTTAGAGCAGTGTTAAAGATTCATTCACCAAAAATTCGTTTTCCCATCCACCTGACCAACATTCGCAGCCTAAACACAAAGATGAATGACGTACATCACCACTCTGCGACCTCCAAACCAGATTTTCTATTCCTGAAGAAATATCAAACATCAACTCAACAACTACTGAACGTTTTAATTGTCCAAACTGTACTTTGCTTTCTTACGCATCTTAAAGGCAGCAGTTTTGTTGAATATAATGTAATATGCCAGAAAATACCAAATCTGAAATTCCCTGTTTATGGCATTCGCTAGATTAAGGTTTCCTCGCCATATCCGTTTAAAACACATTCAGTCTCGAATGTTTTAAAAATTCTCACCTTTCTGTTTCTCAATCTCGACTGCCTGCAGTCCAACAACTCAAACAGCGAAGTCATCTTTCTTGGAGGAAAGTAATATCGACAATTCCAATTGACTTTCTTTTGCAATTCACAGAGCGTTATATTCTGCATGCCCATTCTATAATAGAAATGCGCAACTTAAAAGAACTTAAAAGTAGTTCTTCGGCAGAATTCAACGCCAAATGGATTTATCTCCGGCATTTCCACGAGGCTTTCCATATGATCAGAATATTGTTTGCACTGTGGCTGTGAGCGAGTTACTGGAGATATTGCTATATGATATAGGGCCTAATTATTCCCCATTCTACTCAAAATTTCTGACAATTTCCTGTGATTTAATATCAGGTCTACCAAGGCAATCCAAGAAAAGATCTAGCATACCTCAAGTGGTTTAGCTGAAGTCTCCAGTGTCATTCTCAACTGCAACCATCTGTTGTAATTTCTGCGCATCTATCTTTCTACTATTGCTTCTCCTTTCGCATTACCAGAAGCAGTATGCCACATGGATCCTTTGCTCTTTCGCCCGAAGAAAATCAGAGGGACCCTAAGTAACTTAAATTCTTGAAAGCAAAATAAAACAAAACGTGAAATATAATAAAACAGAAATAATAAATCTTTTATTTAATAATAGAATTGAGAACGAATGGATTGTTAATAACGTTCAGCATGTAGGTGAGAGAAATAAATTGATGATGTAGTATTGATGGAGATTGGATTTATATCTGCCGGATTGTTTGTATTTAAATGGACTGAGTATCAAATCGTGCTATGATGAGTCTGCATGTTAGCGAAAGTGTGAACGTGAAAAGTACGGGAAAGGCGAGTTGTTAGAACTATGAGATGGGTATTTGCAATAATAATAAAAAGAATATTAGTGACGAAAGGGGTGATTACATGAATAGGTATTCTTGAATCAATTATTTCTTACATGTAATAACAGTTTTTGGTAGGGAAATGGGGTATAAAGAACAAGATTCCATTGGAAGTAACTGAAAAGGATTCCAGTAGATCTTAGAATGGACCCTTATGCTTGTTCACTTGTCAGAAATTTACTCTGATCAGAATGACACCCGAGTCCTGTGCAAAGCCACTTGAGGTATTTCACGATTTTGCTTACACTGGCCTGTCAAGATCAGTCAATTCATTTCAGACTGGTTTCAAACATTATTGGAATAAGTGAGATCCTGTTGACGATGCGATATATATAAGCATGAAGATGGAACAGGATCACACTTGATTCTTCGGAAATAGCCAAAGACGACATGAGAAGGACTGAAGAGCATTATTTGATGATAAAGTAATATGAATAGCAAAACTTGAGATATAAGGAAATGATGGCGGTTTGGAGCTTTTTGTTGTGCGAAACATATCTGGACTAAAATCTATGGTAATTTGTTTATGTACTCTGCTGGATTGCTGAGGAAGATGGATTCGAAATGTTTCGCAAAGTAATGTGGTATTCACCAAGCTAGTAATGATTGTGGAAGACTGTTACTGTGGGTGGTTGCTTGAAAAGAGGAAGCAGCATGTAAGTAAGGAAAGAAAGGGTCATAGCGTTGTTGAGAAATAATAATCTTTGAATACATCATAAAGAAGGACGAGGAGATGAAGATGACGCCAGTAAGAGGATATTCTCATATTATCAAGAGACCATCATTCGTATTATGACTACCATCATAACCGTGAAGAAACGGTTACACAAAGGAAACAAAGAAAGGGGAAGCAATGATTTAAGTTTAGATGGCAACCTCTACCGATAGCAGAGCATTCTGATGATGCTTTATTATCACAAAATAGAAATCCTGATTGAAGTCATATTGCCATGGATGGGTGGATGGGTGTGTGAAAGTGCATCCGACGTAGCTGGGCTGTTTACTTTGAGTATTAACTCCGTCGCATTGGAAAGGAAGTGAAAGAAGGGTATGGCGTCCCATTTCACAAGGCGTTGTCACACAAAAGAAGGACTTGCCAGTTATTTCTGATGCGCTGTTTTTGAAGAAGGATTGAAATCAAGAATAATTGATTTAATATTTTAAGCGACACTTGCGTTCAATTACTGCAGTTAGAACACGATGATATTACAGGACAAGACGAAAAAGCCTTTGACAGTGATCACGATGATATGGCGATGGGCGAATAATGCAATTAGTATTCAATAATAACCTAGGGCTGTGAATAACAGGACTGCTGTCCGACAGAAAACAGTGAGCGGTGGAGAGATGAACAGATCATGAATCTCTTTTCATCTTCATTCATTGTATTCGTAAAAGAAAAGCGGCACCAAACGTCATTCTCTGATGTGTACGTTTAACAATCGTGTCAGTGGTGTGAATGGAATTTGCAGGTCACAAAAGGTCACAAAAGCAAAAAATATGGCTCCAGGGTAAGATAGATTCATTTTCGCTTCAGCAGAGCAATATTGTGAGCTGAAGAGAATGGATAATAGTACAATGATGCACAGATAAGATTTGCATGTTGAACTGAGTGTGAAGGCGATTAACTAAGAGGACATGAAGCACACAGACGCAGGCGCTGCAGATTACTCCGGAGTAATCGAAATGAAATTTTTGAGCAGATTTATCTCTTAGAGTGTGGTAAGCGAGTTAAATATGTGGCTGTGGTCAAGAATTCATGAAGTAATGAAATGTTAAACATTTCAATTATATGGATGACAAGCACTATATGACAGCGGGAGAAAGAGAGAGAGAGAGAGTTTGCGTAATATATATAGGCATCTCTTGGTGATTCCACGAACTTCATAAAGACACCTATCAATAAAGGAAGACTGCCTCCTTCATTTGAGCTAATCGTGTCTTATGCATGAGGAGAACATGTGGAATCTCTTTGAGCACACGTTCATGTCAAAGAGACGAATGGCAAAGTAATGTGGGTTATATTAAGTTACCTGATTTTTGAAAAAAGTCCTAATCCGCTCAGGATGGTTAAGCAAAGATTTCAGTTTTCACAGGCCAATTTAGCGTTAAGTGAATCCGTTGCAGTAAAAGAGCAGCTTCACTTCTTTTCACATTAAAGTTCATAAAGTTGATGTAATAAACCCATCAGCAGCTAACTTAGCTCTGGTGATTGATGGGATTCAAACTCGTAAATGCACTCACCCTCGCAGAAGTACACATTTGTGATTCACAAGCAAGGTTTGAGCGAACAGAAGCACAGTGTGAACGAAATTCAGAAAAGATTTACAGACCGTGTTGTTGAACCTAAGCTGCTGAGGATTGAAATGAATTAGCTCTGTTAATCTCTCATCACAACGTAAATATTCATTTTTCTCACAAACATGTAATTTTTATCTTTGTCCCACACACAATTCGACATCAGTTTCGTTATCAGCTGGCTGTTCCTGTTAATCGGAGACCTGAAGAACTGCACTTAAAAATTGTCTAAAGAAAAAAAAAAACATGCCGCTTAAATGCTGCAAAAAAGATCATTCTGTAAGGATAAGATGAGGATACGTGTGTGTGTGTGTGTGTGTGTGTGTGTGTGTGTGTGTGTGTGTGTGTGTGTGTGTGTGTGTGTGTGTGTGTGTGTGTGTGTGTGTGTGTGTGTGTGTGTGTGTGTGTGTGTGTGTGTGTGTGCGTGCGTGCGTGCGCATGCGTGCCTGGGTGTTTGTGTGTGGCTGCTCCATAAAAATGAAATCCTACGCACTGCACTAAATCCACTAATCTATTTTTTCCAGCGGTCTGCTACACCACAAATGTATTACCCCTGATAGGTTTGTCTTATTTCAACAGTTACGAAAAATAATTTGAATAAACTTTCAAAATTTTAGGGCAAATTAATTAGTGTCTTCATTCGTTAAAAAATATCTAATGCATTCTTTTTATAAACATTGTTTGTAATGTCTTTTTTCTTACTACATTTAGAAAATCTATATGGACAGCTGATTTCGATTAACAGAGTAAAGAAATTTAACAATTTAATTATTTTAAGCAAATACGTTCTTTCTTTAGGATTATCCGATGGGTAAGTACACTTCATCAGTTCCAACTTCTACCAGCGACAGGTTACAAAATTAATTACAGAACAGTGATGTATTCATTGGACAAAACGGAAGTATGTGGATGGTTGTTCCAAAGAATAACAAAGTAAATGTTGCGCAGCGACTTCCCCTAGTTCGTAAACGTCAACAGCAGAAATCGGGACTGGCCTGTTCCGATACTATTAAGTCAAGTCCATCACTTCCACACAGGGAAAGATTCCAATCCAAGCATAGTCTCGACATTTCCCAGCCATGCGCACTACTATCCTCAGCAGGCGATGGATTATTTTTGAGCTAATCGGGAGCCCTCTGCAGTTTTAATAGACTTTGTCTCGTATACTGTCTGGTGGCCGAAGTACAGAAAACCACTTTACTGCTGTACAATGGAATATAATGTTCGCTACGTATTTAATATCGATGACCTGAATCAGCAAGATTCGCTGTATGCGTGAAGGAAGAGAGGCAAGCGGAGATCAAACTCAGAAGACGAAATATAGCCATAGTGATTTCACGCCGATGGCTATATTTCGTCTTCAGAAGTCAACCACACCTCTAGGTGGAAGACGAGGAATTAAACTCGTCTACCACCTAGAGGTCTAGTTGACTCTTATAAGGTGAGCATCATTTCATAAGCAACCACAGCCCCATTTGTTGAAAGGCCATACCACGTGAAAGTGGAATTAACTTTTCTTGAAGAGGCTATATTGAATGGCATGATTAAGGCAGAGTAAATTACAGCTGTGATTTCAAGTCCAGAATTTCTGCATTGTCGCTTCATCTGTCGTTAGAGCCAAATTTTCTTTTTCAAAATTATTCAAAATTTCTACATCCTTTAAATCCACAATATTTTGAATATCAACTGATGAAAGTTTTCCAGGTGTAAAAACTAGTCTAAATTTAAAATATTTGCGTCACCTGAGTGAAATACAGTATTGAAATATCTTTCATGTCCAATAGTGCTCCAGACTAAGACTAAAAGTGTGATCCGATATTTTAATTCTAGATATTTGCTCTATTTTTTTTTGTTTATGTTTACAGAACATGTCGATTTTCAGCTTCACAGAAGCTCAAAATTAACTCTGAGATAACTGACTGGTTCTTTGATTGTACATAATTCTACTTCGAAAATGATCTGCCTCCCTATGAGTTTTTACCAGGATTTAGAGAACACCGAATTCGTGTGCAGTTTACCATTACATGTTACATTGCTTTTGGTATGGCCTTGAAATGGCTCGGCATTACGTAATAAATATTTAATATAATAATTTTATTAAAAATATGGTTCAATCGACACATTCAGTTGATATGTGAGGACTCCTTTTAACACACCAATTTAAATTAATTGTCCTCTTTTTAATTCCATAATCAGGTACCGGTTTATAAATCGTACAATCACGCTGGACTCCTTGGAAGTGTCAACATTCTACTATTCCCCCGTGATTTAACTAATAATTATCCCTGGATAAGTATTAGTAAATATTTAATACTAAACTATTAGCCCTTAAATAGTAATGCTTAGATATATCCCCAAATTCTTGAAATTTCTTTATTAACGATATCCCAAATATATCGAAAATAAAACAAAATTATGCTAGTGTTTCACTGGCAAGAGAGGACGAATCAGTCCCATCTTTGAGTTCCATATTTCATGGGGTAAGAAAGATATAAAGTAATTACAGGTATTATTTCTGGAAAACTTCCCATGTTACTCCTCTAAGAAAATATTATTTTTATCACTATTTTGCCTCCCTTTCTTTAGGAGTACCCCTATTATGATGTGATCGGTATTTTTATTAAATTTTTAGGGCATTACTGATGTTTTAAAGACAGATGCATGAAGAATATACAGGAAGAATCCTTTAGACATGCCTCTGTAGGATGTTGCTGGTTGTCTTCTTATTGAGAGGCATCCGGTGTATGACGTTATAGATTTGCATTACTGCTGAAGTATGACTGAAAGGAAGGGTGGTTGGAAATGTTGAGATGGGGGAGAATTGCGGGCGAGGCAAGAGGTGTGTGAATTTTAAAAACCCTGGTTTTAAGGGTGGGCTGAGAATTCTTTGGAAAAATGGTGAAATACTGAAATATTTCGGGAAAGGAGAGGATAGAATATGATGAACGGGATGTAAGCCGTTTCGAAAGTGCGGCGTCTTCGGAGCTCGTGAGAAAAGTGGAGGCCATGTCATGTCGGCTTAGTGTGATACATTGCAAACAATAATATCATAAAATGTGACAGAAACTCAATAAACGTTCGCCGCCCTTACATAATCTCCGAGAGCTGGAAGCTCCAAAACATAACATTTACATCACGACTATGGCCAATAGAAAATAACACAGATACACCAAAGACAAAAACACCAAGCCGCAAGACATAGCGTCCGCTTTTCCCAAGTTTGTGTCTTTTTATAATATGGTCTTTTTGATTGTGTTAAAAATATCGAGGGATAGTGAACTCCTGATGATGCGATTGAAGAGTTAAATGCAATTATTCTATTCATTGCAGTCAATATGAAACAACATCTTCGCACAAAGGAAAAGAAATGGACGAATGATGAACTGAAATTACCAAGAAGCAATTACTATCAGCAGCATATTTTAACTTTAAAATAATCATTTTTTTGCAATACACTTGACTGAAGAAATCTGTTTAGAACTTTTACGTTTTTTTAAATAAATAAAGATGCTGATCTTTTTGAAATGTGACTTGCAGTTGATGCAGTTTTTTTTAAGTTAGGGTAGAGAAGCAATAATCTCCACATTTATTCCTCTTAAAAATGAACAAATCTTATCCACGTAATGCTAAAATGTCTTTTGTGTAGCATTTCTTGTGTTTGCGTTTTCATTCTTGCAGCTCGAAATATATGATGAACATAAAATGAGCACAAACAAATTACCAACTTGGTACTATCCTTTCTTTCCTTTTTTAATTTATTTTTCCTTATACACATTACATTACTACTGCAATGTTTTAAGGGAAACAATGATTGAATGGTAATACTAATACTGCTAATAATAATAAATCAGGCTGCGTAATCTAAATGAAAATGAATGAAAACCTGCCCAGTCACTCACTTTACATCCGGATTGTTTTTTATTCTTTTTGTTATGTGCGTATACTGATGTATGAGACTCCCATCGGAAGGTTGTAAATATACAGCGCACATTAGTTGAGAATGGTGGAATAAATTATTTTTCGATATTTTATTAGGTTGTATTTTTTCGGTACAATCCGGGAAACGGTCTCTAAAGCTCTAATGGAAATTTTTTGAAGCACTTCACGTCTCCAGTGAGCAGGATTTGAAATAGAATACAAGAGTAACATCATTTCTTCATTAAAGTTAGAGACTCAATGAGAAATACGTATGACTGGAACTCCGCCATTCTTGCGCAGCTGTTTAAATACATCAAATATTCACTCTCACTGAATCTGAAATTTGAGGTCAAGCCAAGGAGTTGAGGCTGCACTGTTTAGCTCCGAGGAACTCCTGAGGTGTACACTGAGAGAACATTAAAAATAAATAAATAAATAAAATCTTTCTCTGCAGGACATTCCGATCAATCCCGTGACCTCCACTGCTATGCGACTGAAGGAAGTTGCTCAAAATATCTGAGTGAAGGTAAAGCAGAGATTAACAGACGAAAACAAAAGTAAAGTCGGGGAGAAAGAAGGGAATATTTCCCTCTTGCAAAAACATAATCAGTCAAAATATATCCGATTGCATCCCTGTGTGTGTGTGTGTGTGTGTGTGTGTGTGTGTGTGTGTGTGTGTGTGTGTGTGTGTGTGTGTGTGTGTGTGTGTGTGTGTGTGTGTGTGTGTGTGTGTGTGTGTGTGTGTGTGCGTGCGTGCGTGCGTGCGTGTGTGTGTGTGAGCGCGCAATGATTCACAAATGTGTACCGCTGAACTCCTTTAAATTACTGTAAAGGATTCGCATTCAAGGATATAATTCTAAACAATCACGTGATGGTTTTGCCTTCTGAGCTTCCTCCTAAAGGAGGAAGCTCAGAAGGCAAACATTAACGAATTGTTTCCCGATTTAAGAGTATAACATTTCTCTGTTCATTACCCATCACTACGTAAAACTCTGCCTCGCGTGAATCGAAACTTGAGGTTTTTATAAACTGCAGGATTTTCTCCAGGAAAGATAAAATTCTTTTTCATACGAACATTCAAATATTCCTCTGATGCAGTAGAATGACTGGAATGGGTATAAATATCGTTTGACCATCACGAATTTCGCCCATTCTTGAAGAATATCCGAGTCGTAGATCCCCTACTCTCCCTCCATAAAATCTTAATGACCCATCGAGATGAGGGGAGTTTAGTGAAGCGAAACTGATGCTGAATTATTCTCTCCCATTGCAGTAATGTTTTGTCAGTCATTTCAAAAACAATTCGTGGTCGCTATTTCAGTATTTTGTCACGTGGAAGCGGAAAGATTAAGACGCCGTGATAAAAAGGCTTCCACTTTTCGAGTCCAAATACTTGTTCTGATTGTAATGCCAGCCTTACATTCTTGAATATTTTGAGGAAGTTAGCTTTAGCTTGAAAGCTGTCAGCAAAATCTTAAAATACACTAAGCAGTGAGTGAATTTGTGGGCGACGAAACAAGCAACCTGGCTATTAGAACACCCGAAAATAACATACATAATGCGCTGGCCTCATAGCCTAACTTGATTCGTCCATAAATCTAAATAAACCAAACGAAACATCGAGAATGCGTACGATTTGCATAGGAAGTCTTCACTAGGTTAAGATACCGGTTACACTACCCTCTTTAATGAAGTAGGGCCAGTTATTCTATGACCAGAAATCGCACGCTACGCGGTGACCTTCCGGTGAAGAGGTTTCTCTTGGAAAAATCCAGGTCTCTAGAAACCAAGAGACCTGTAGGTTCGTCTCTTTAGTTGACCGCTTACATGGATTAAGGCAAAGATGACCCTATTGCTTGGAGCACGCTTGCGGAAAAACAAACACACTGCTCACAAACATGTCATAGACTTGGACCATTTTTTTTTTCTACCAACTCGTTTGAACGAAAATAATGCTCAGCGATAAACGTCTTTTCTTCCAATCAACACCATTGCTACAGCTACATATGAGGAGGTAGATTCTGTACGTGCTCTTCTATTAATGTGCGTGCAGTCGCACAGCATATCTCACACAAACCAGGGATCATCAACCTTTCAGACAGTACGGGCCGCATTAAAAATTTCAGTGGTGGCCGTGGGCCACTAAGCTATACTGCGGTATTTAGAATTGTAAGATGCTTTCCAGATTTACAAGGAACGCTGTGCATTCCTTGTGAATCTGGAAGGAAGGAAGGATGGATGGAACGCCGTACAATTCATACTTTACATAAAATCCTATAAAAATAAACAAACTCAGCTTTAAGAGAGTAGCTGTAAGTCGGGTTCATGATAAGTAAATAAGATGAATACTTGAAAAAAGATAATTTAATGAAGAAAAAATTCATTTTTACAATGTGAAAGGAAGCTTCAATGCTTTTCCTTGACCAGCTTGTCGATGTTGGAATCAATGTTGGAAGTCGCTATGCGCAGAATATCCTCGAGATGTTGGTCCGGAATCTGAGTTCTTTTCTTGGACTTCACAGGCTTCATTATGGAGAAGAACTGCTCAGAGAAGTATGTGCTTCCTAACAAAACGCACATCTTCAAAGCATGCTGGCGAAGATTAGGGAATGCGACCTCAGAAATGTAGTCTTTGCAAAATGTAAGCAAGGCCACATTGAATAATTTTTCTCTCAAAGAAGAGATGTTTTGGAGTTCAAGCAGCTCCCTGATCCTGGCATTTCGGCAGCATTGACACTGAATGGCATTGATAACAAATATAAAGAAGACTGTTGGTTACGAAAATCACTGAATCTCTTCTCGCAAAACGACTAATTTTTTAGCGTATTCATGAAGAGACGAACAGTTGGACTCAGAGAAAAGCTGAAAATGAGACAAGGGTTTTATTGCGAGTTGTACCTCCCAAAGTTTGGCCTTGGCCACAAAAGCTTTGATGTGATCAAACAGAGTGTGCACCAGTTCATCTTTGGATTGTAGCCGCGCATTTAGGTCATTCATATGCAACGAGATGTCGGTCGCAAAGGCAAAGTCTGTCATCCGCTTCGGATCGTTAAATTCCGTAATCGGCTTCCCCTTGGTTTGCATGAACTGCTGTATTTCGCTCCTTCAGTGTAAGACTCTTTTAAGAGCCTTCTTTCTGCTCAACCAACTCATATCACTATAATGTACGGCATCGCCGTGATCCCCTTCGCACTCTTAGGTCAAAAACTCTTCGAATTGACTATGATTCAATCCTCTTGCCCTAATAATGTTGACGACGGTCACAATAACTTTCATGACATTCTCAAATCCAATAGTTTTTGGCGCACAAATTCTCCCGATGAATTAAACAGTGGTAATAGACGAAATTGTTTCCTTCTACTTCCGGTTCTTTCCGTAGCAGCGCAGCAAACCCTTCGTTCTTTCCCACCATAGCAGGGGCATCATCCGTTACAGCACTCTCGAGGTTGGTTAAGCTGAAGTCGATACGCTGGAGCGTTTTCTTAGCGGCTTCAAGAATATCAGTGCCTTTCGTCGTTCCTTTCATAGGTATGAGCGCTAGCAGATCTTCTGTCACAGTGAATTGTTGACTAATGCCACAGACAAAGATAGCCAGTTGTGCTGCATCCTTCACATCTGTGCTCTCATCTAAAGCAAGTGAATATAACTTAAATTCGGACGACTGTTTTTTTAAAGTTCCTTCAGTGTCATTAACAAGTTCATCGACACGTCGGGCTACAGTTACCTCATAAAAACTCAGTTTTTTAAACACTTCCTTATTATTTCGGCATAGAATGTTACGAGCAGCGATGAGACACATTCACAAACTCGCTGTCCAAGACGGCGTTTGATTTTTAAGCAGTTTTTCAGCTATTACATAACTTACTTTGACGCACGCTTCACTCTGCCTTTTAAACGTAGCCTGCTGGCATTTTAAATCAATTTAGAGACGGTTCTCGTTGTGTACACAAAGCTGCCCTTGAATGTGATCGAAATTGGACTCATGTTTTGTCTCACAGTGTCGATTTATATTGTGTTGATTTGATACTGACACTGACTCACGACAAATTAAACACACTGGCTTATCGTCGTCTGCACAAAACAAGTATAAATTGGTTCACTTTTCATTAAAAACCTGACAAGAATCACTTGATTTACGCTTTTCACTCGTAGACGCCATAGTGAAGGAAGGCGAACCCAAAAATTGATCCAAAATGGCCGTGTAACGGTCTGGCTGCATAAAACCACAATAGGCTACGGCTGACACGACGAACCTGCTTGCGCTTATACACGAATATTATACTCTTCACCACTGACCGTGGATGAGATCCTCTTGTATTTATATGAAAATAACGAAGTATCGAGAACCTTCGAGATGTATCTGGAAGGCACTAGACAGCGCACTCGAACGAACCACTGCTTCAGCCATCTACCTGCGACCTTAGTACTAGTACTTAAGTACCGCTTGGCGCTGGTAGATGGTTGAAGAAGCACGTCTATTTAATATTTATTTTTAAAGGATTTTATGTTAAGTATCAAATGCAAAGCGTGTCTTATGAATCTGGAAAGCATCTTATAATTCGAAATTCCGCAGTGTAGCTTAGTGGCCCGTGGGCTTAATTGAAATAATTTTTTATTTAACCACGCTACCGGCCAAGACGTCTATAGACGTCGAGTTTATCATGGATGCGAAGTGCATATTAAAATTTTAATACCATTGATATTGCATTGAAATATATGATGGATACGAAGAGTATGCCTATCCGTATTTGATCCATAATGGCCGGTGAGGTGGTTTCGCATTTTAATGTTAAGTAGTTATTTTTTCTTAATGGACGGCGGACCACCACAAATAGCTCGGCGACCATGCGATTAAGACCCCTGACATAAGCAAAACACTGCTAATAATCATAAATTTTTCAAATTTCAATGCGCAATGAAAAGAAAAGAACGTTTTAATCTTTTAAAGCAGCATTTCCCCCTCTTCACTGAGATTCAACTCAGTTTCATCTCCTCCAAGCGAACTATCAGAACGCAAAATTAGATTATTTTCTCTTTTTCTAAATAAAACATTTCCATAATTCCATCAAAGTTTTGCTCATATTTAACTCATATGTTGCTCTCATATCAAAGTCTCCTCATAATTACCCCCAATGTCATACTCTATGGCACGTGTGAACGCTCCAAATTTCATAACCAGTTAGAAACTGAATCTGGTTAAGATTAAATACGTGCATTCGAATATTCCCCAGCTATGTAGGAGTAGTTGTGAGGAGAAGCGTCCAGAAAGAGAATTCCCGAACAATTTTCGAATTGGTGGGCATTTCTGGCATCCATTTAAAGAGTGAGAAGCCGAATAACTTTGACTGCTCCTCAAGATTTCGTCAAAGTCATTCCGTAAAAAGTCTAAACTCATTCATTCATTCTTGTTTTTTTCTCCTTTTTGGTAAAGAAAAAAGCACTCTCTTACAAAAAACACTTCGGCACATTTCTTAAATATTTTAATGTGTGGCATCGTCCTCACAAGTGTAGGAAGAAACAAAGGAAGAATCAAGGATTTCCTTTTCACTTCCAAAGTGAATTCAGCGAAGCACTTAAAAGTCCTTCGTCGAGCAGTCAATCTTATAAAACTCTCACGCCTTCAAATGAAAGACTTCTGAAAAAATGAACTGCTTGAATTGTACGTTGTGTTACTCTTCGTTCATTTCGCAGCACGAGCTGCCGAGTGGTTTCTGATTTAACAACAAAAACTATAAAAGCGAATCTTAAAGAATCTTGATCTTGAGAATTGAGCTAACCCGAAAATTATTACTTGAAATTATTTCAAATAATAATTTAAATTATTACTTCTTATCCCAATTAGAGGACCATGGCAGACAATTCTCTTACTATTCGGTTGATAACGTATTGATTTATTCCGACTACATCGGATAAGAAGTAATAATTTAAATTATTACTTCCATTTACTTTGACAGAGCGAGGAGTAAATTTTTTTTCTCTCTAGGAATTTTTTTTCTATCCAGGAATTAAATCAGAAACGAAAGTTTCTGATTTAATTCCTGGATAGAACAAGCATCCTAATTAACCTTGTTCGGCGACATACCTAAGAGAAGGTAAATCAAATCCTAATCCAGGAAGCTGGATCAGGATTTGATTTACAAGTTAACTTTCTGGTGGGGTAAAAATAATACTGCTTCGAATGACAGAAAGAGAGAAATTGAGCAAATGTATTCCAAAGTAAAATACATTAAACTGATTACCACCACAGCTGGAATACAACAGACACGCACATAATCAAGTTTTAAATGCATTTTTCACACCAAACAACAATTAGATTACTCAGAGTAATATTAATTATTTCTATCTCAATATGAACTAAGCCACTTAGTTTAATTAAAATTAAGAAATTGGTGAAAACATTCATGATAATTTGCATAAATTTAACTAGAATTACTACTAGATATTCTTAAAATGGTGGAATGGATTCAATGTTCAGTGAAGTACAATAAAATCAGAAATCAATGAAATGCATAGTTCACAAAATTTTAAAGATGATGTTGGCATACAGTGAGGTATCTCCTCCTTCGTCAGTCCATTTCTCATCTTCCGGTTTTCATTTCATCACTTCCACTTTGTTCCTGCGTGCTCGTCTCCACACTGCTTTCGAAATGAACAAGAGAAGTTCTTGCACTACGAGGAGAGAAACTCCCAGCCAGATGCCCAGATATCCTCCCACGTAACTCAGGATAGCATTGCTCTAAATAAACAGCCACGATTAATCACCTACTACAAATAAGAAGTACACTTTCTCATGAAAACTCCGATCACAAGATATGATGTTAAATACAATTTTACTGGTGTTCCCCATAAAAGCTGTTATATTACTGTAATTTTCGGAAATTCCGAAATTGAAATGAATATTCTTCACTATTACTAATTCCAACAATAATTTGTGTATTACATTATTTGAAACGTAATTTAGAATTAAATGATTAGTATCGCTAACCATCGATCCCGTAATAGATTTATTTAAAAAAAAAACTTCTCATTCACTGGTTACAAGAGTATACTGAGAAGTTTGCCAGGAAACTAACTGAAATTTCCTGGGAAATGAACACAATTAGATGAAGAACAACTAACGGAAACATTATTCAGTTAAAAAAACACCAACACAAATTAGAAACCGGAAATGTCAGAAATTGATAAGTTAATTTTTTCATAATAAAAAATGAATAAACGACATAAAATAACCAAGTTATTTTATACACTTGGTTATTTTTACTCCTAATCCCAAGTATGCAAACAATTAAGTTTGCGCCTGAAACAAAGTTCAAGTCTAAAGATGGTACAACACCACGGCAACTCATTGTAAAGGTGCGTAAAGCTCTGATCACTATTCTTAGTATTTTCCCATAATGTAAAGCACGTCCCACTAAGAGATGTATACAGCAATACATTATGAGTGGGGTCACTACCCAGACCGGTTTCAACCTTTTTTGAGGTCTCCTCAGTGAGTAGCTAGACCCTAAATAGCAAGGTTATAGTAATAAGGAGCCTTATCAACTTTACCTATAGAAGTTGCAACAAGGTGTTTTTATTTTTAATAAAAATCTCTGGAGGAGATATAGATGTAATAAGTTTTTTAACTTGGGGATATTGTATATTAGGATAACCAAGATATTAGGATAACCAAGTTTACTCAAAATAACCACCATTAGCATCGATCACAGCTGCAATTCTGCTTCGGAACCTCGAACAAGCTGATGCTACAGTCTCCCTGGGAAGGGCCGCAAAAAATGTTTTAATTTTATCCATTAACTGGGCTTTTGTATTACTGGAAGTGCGATTGGTGTCTTTTTCAACTGCGCCCCATACAAAATAATCCATGGGGTTAAGGTCTGGGGAGTTTGGAGGCCAAACATTTGGACTGGTGAAGTCGTAGAAATTTTCAGACAACCATTTTTGACTTTTCCCAGAGGTGTGGCAAGGGGCCGAATCCTGCTGCCATACATACGGCCTACCATTGGCTACCCTTGTTATCCAGGGCTTGACTACAGTTAGCAACTCCACGAACAAAGCCCGAATTCCAATGCCAGGGTTCTTCAACACCTGTTCCTGCAGATTTGCGAGGAATTCTGCTGTACGAACGCAATCAGATCGTCTGCTAGGGATCTTTCTTCTTGCTACATCCTCGTAGTCACCATTGCAAGTCTCTAGTTCATGCCTGATTGTTTTTACTGTATTCAGGGAGCATTGGGCAGCAGTCGTAATATCCTTATTTTGATGGCGGGCACGAATCATCATGATACAAGTTATTCTCTTCCATGATTCAGGTGGGTTCCAGCTATCCATCCTTTCTGACATCTTGTATATGAATGAAGAAGGGTCCAAACGTTTAAATGAAGAGAAGTGTGTGTTAATACATGTAACTTACGGAAAAATATAATTAATTATAAATATGTCAAATTTATCCCGAACACCCTGTATATATCCACACACACACACACACACACACACACACACACACACACACACACACACACACACACACACACACACACACACACACACACACACACACACACACAGAAAAGTTAGGAAAGATTAGCTGATTTAACAAGTACTATCTCCCACAAAGGGGACAGACGTAGACAATTGGATCGATTTTAGTTAGGAGATTAAAGTAGAGTTTCACGTTTCTTTATAAAGCCATTCCAAGGAACCGACTTTTGTGAAGGACTCTTGTCTTGTTCCAATGAACTCTATATCTAGTGGTGATGGCATGTTCTGCAAGTCCAGAACTGTTCAGTTTCAAGGTATTGAATATACGACTTCTGTTCTTCTAGTCGAATATAAAGGATTTTCCTGTTTGTCAAAAATAAGATAATCGACAAGAGCAAGGAATCTTACAAGCTTCCGAATCTCGATCATCGAAGTGTCTGGTAGACACCTGGATGATTGAGATGTGGAAGCTTGTCCTCTGCAGAAGTGAGAAAGGTGGAAATTTTTCTGATTGGGCAAAATTAACAAAAATATTTATTGGTTTTAAAACTTTTGCTATGCGTTCACTAATGCTTTGCACATATGGAATAGGAATACGAGTTATTTCGTCTGTATTTGAAGAGGTTGAGATACCAAAACTACTCAAAGCTCTTTTGATAAACGAATACTTATAACCATTTGATAAAAAATTTGAATAAAATTCGTTGCAATTCTTTCTTTAATAAGTCATTTGAAGAAAATAAGGAGTGCACCCGATGAACTAGTATTTTAATAGTTCCAGCTCTTTTACTGGGATGGTGATGAGATTCAGCATGGATATATCGGCATATGCGAGTCCTCTTCCTAAAAAACAGAGGAATATAGGCTACCATCTGGTTGCGAAGAATTAAAAGATCTAAAAAGGCTAACTGCTTATCTACTTCTAGGGTGAACTGGATCCTTCGGTGAAGTGAATTTAATTTAGAGAGAAACTGTTGTAATCATAAGAAGAGCCATTCCATATAGCAAAAATGTGATCTACATATCAGAACCAATGAATAGTTCTAGGTGTAATGTTGTCAAAAATGCGTTGCTCAAAGTGCTCCATAAAGAAGTTGGTGATAGCAGGAGAACGAGAATTGCCCATCGCTGTTCCTTCGATTTGTTGATAAAACTTGTTTTTAAAGGAAACCTAACCACAAAGTATTACAAAACCAAATATTTTAATAAAATGCCTTACGGAAATTTTTGTTGTAGTAATTCAATGCTGTAAGATAAAGAAACAGTAAATAATGAAACAACATATAAACTAATCATAATATCCGAAACATCCAAATAAAAGATCGAAATTTTATTTTTGAAATGCAAAGAATTTTTTATATAAGTAGCAATTCTTCTAATTGAAGAAGGAGTAAATTCGATAGAAATTTTGAAATTTTGTAACTGTTACAATATACAATCTACAACTGACCTCAACGGAATGCCTGGTTTATGAACTTTTGGAAGACCATACAATCTAGGCGGACAACCGAAGAAAGTTTTAAATTATTTTCTTTTTATTTCTATAAGAGAATTAAGTCTTTTGAATTGACTGCCGGTTGGATCTAATGTGAACGGCCTGTAAGTTGAATAGTCTCCGGGTAACAGACATAGTTTTCTCTCATATTCTCTTCTATCTTGAATTACCACAGCCTTTACTTTGTCAGCTTTCGTAATAATTAAATTATTATTGTTATTCAGTGTTTTCAGTGCTTTAAATTTTGAGTAAGAGATGATGGACGAGGAGGCTTGACATTAAAATGAATTTTTGCACATTTAAAATCGTCCTGTTAGCTGTGTTTTGGGATAAGGATCGAATACCTCTGTCTATGCTGTGAACAAAAATCCATCGGGGTACCTTATTTGGAGCAATGCGAAAATTATCTCCTTTTGATGAAACAAAACGTTCGCTGTCTGTTAGTGGACGGCCGGAAACATTGATAACTACTCTATCCGTATCACGGACATTAGTACTACTGGTTCTAGAGCGACTCAGCAGTGTATCAAATACGCTTTAACTTTAACTTATCACGAGAAGCACCTTTCTCGACGTTTCTCACTTCTCCAAAGGACAAGCTACCACATCTCAATCATCCAGGTGTCTACTAGATTCCTTGCTCTTGTGGGTAATCTTATTTTAGACAAACAGGAAGATTTGCTTTTATTCGGCTAGAATATCACAAGACTTATATTCAATACCTTGAACCTGAACAGTCTGAACTTGCAGAGCATGCCATCGACACTAAACGTAGAGTTCACTGGAACAAGACAAGAATCCTTCACAAAAGTCGGTTCCTCATGGAACGGCTTTATAATGAAACATGGGCAGCTCTACTCACTCTCCCACCTTAAACAGATCCGATGGTGTACACCTATCCCCATTGTGAGAGATGGTACTTGTTAAATGGTGGTGGTCGGCGGTAGATGGCGCTGGTGTAGACGATGCGGTTTGCTATAGTTGGAGTGAGTATTGGAGACTATTGCAGAGTAGTGTGCTCTCTCGATGAGTCTTTCGAACTCCCTGGAGCTGTCACATAATAATAATAATAATAATAATAATAATAATAAATCAGCTAATCTTTCCTAACCTTTCTTTGTATATATATATATATATATGTATATATTATTTATTTATTTTATTTTTATTTAATTTATTTTATTACTTTTCAGTATTTTTAATAAGTTAGGAACTTTAGTGACCTTTTTAGTTATCTTTATGAGCTACTTTGGTGGCGCCTTTTGGAATTGTCAGTTATTGTTCCATCAGCTTTGTACTGAAGATGCCTGTGATAAACAGGCGAAACTTATACTAATAAATGATATTTTACGTGAGATAATTCCGGTATTAAAATTATTTAAACCAATAAGTGAAACCGCGAGGGAGCAATTTGTGCAATTACAGATATAACCTAATTACGGAATTCGTACCGAGGCGAAGAAGGTGAAAACAGGGAGTACAAACTTCTGATACCGACTCAGGCAATTAAGCGGATTACCTACCAGTTCATCGATCTTGAGGCTGTAGGTTCGAAATCTCTCCATGGGGATGGACGTTTGTGAATATCTTTAGAAGGGAGATGAATTTCTTCGCCCAGTGCGAGACCATTTCGCTGATAATTGGACGCCTTAAAACTGCTTGAAATAGTTCCATGTTTGATGTCTACCACACCGTTAGAGGAATATCTACAAAATTAATAAATATGAAATACCGAAAACGTAATCAAAAAGGATGTAAAAATTTCCTTAGCCTGCCCATTATAAACAAATATACCAGGTTTACAACCTTTTTTTTTTTTGATGGCAGACATATGAGAGGCATACTTCTAAACAACAAACTTATATATTCTCACTCGGAATCATCTGTTTCAAACTTTTTATTACCGCAATCATTTTATTTTCAAAAGCCTCTGTTAAATCTTCGTAATGTACGCGTGAGGGAAAGGTTTTAAAGTAACATCATCTACGGCGGTGCTTCGTTCACACTTCGATAATTTTACCAGTAACACCCATTTTAAATTCCAGTTGAAAAGTCCATTTTATCTTCAGCAGAGACTTCTGCAGTCAACCGATTTACGATATGAAGCACACTGGTTGCCTCTTCCACAGAAGACTCAAAACCTTAAAGTCTTCAATTAAATGCGATCACAGCTTACTTCAAAGTTCTTTCGGATGGGCTTCGGAGAGTCAACCTCTGGCTTCTCTAACAATTTTTTATCACCCAGGGGATGAATTTTAAAAAAATCTTGGATGTCTGTGCCCTGTTCCTAATCGACTGCCTTTATCCAGGTATACTGAACCATAGTTACGGTTCTTTCCATGTCCACCTTGGCCAACAATCCAGGAAACAGTAAATCAATAAATCCAGAAAACAGTACTCGCCCAAGTCAGATACTTGGGCGAGTAGTCTAACTACAAACTACGAACCTCGAGAACGCCTTTTGGAATTGCCTCTGCACTAATCGCATGTAAACATTTTATTTCAGCTAGGTAAACCAATCCTTGATTCCCATCGAGTGCTTTGAGGGAATTTTCCCGTGGCTTACTTTAATGTAGCAGGGGTATCGGACAGATATTTTTCCAGGAATGGAATAAACGAGGATCTTTTCGTTAAGAATTCGAATACTTTTGTACGAACACTTTTTACCAAGACCTTCTTGACATACTTTCCCGTACTTGACTGGGCCAAAAGCACAAAACAGCAGGAATGTTTGCTGATTAGTTTCTGAGTAGTCATAATGCACTTTTCATTATTGCAAATATTTCAGATGCATTTCTCTTAGTTCGTTACTTCCCTTATGTTGCTCACTTTCAAGATGGAAATACTGCAAAATTAACTATCCAATATTGCTAACTAAAAGCAACTCATGCTGAGTGCTTGTTATTCATTTTCGCCCTTCCAGTGATAAAAGACATTTTTAAATGTACAAAGCAATAAGGAAACTTTCAACTTACTTCGAACTTTGGTTTGTAGTTGTATTCCATGATCTCCAACTGGCCAAATCGTATTGTTACTAGTATATGGGCTGTACATGCATTGCTAAAATGACAATAAAAAGAAAATATAATAACAACGTGCATTACAGTTTATGAGTAATAAATAAGTTTTCCAATAATTGTTTAAGAAAATTGCTAGAATGTGTTCTGCTTCAGAAAAGAAACCTGCTAAAAATTAAGTTGCAATTAATAAGATGTAAGGTACAATCTGAAATGGTTGTGATATTCCTAAGATCGAATAGTAACCTACCTCTTCTTTAGATTAGCACAGAGGACTAGGTGAAATGGGTGAATTAAGTGAATTTCAGGTTGCTGATGATCGGCTTAATGAATATTTCTGTAATGCTGAATTTCCCGTGAAATCCACTTTATGGTAGCACTACGTCATTCAATAAGTCGGTGGATTGGAATTGTTTATTATGTACACTGGTTTGATGTGTGCTCACTAATTAAAGGAAGTTAAAAAATATTTAAAATTAATGCAAAGACAATAATATGGTCGATATTCGACAAGTTTAGTTTGCACTGGGTACGGGATTTCAGGGAAAAAATCAAACATGTTTTAACAAAAAATAATAAATTTCTCATCCGAAAACCTTCCAAAGAGCAAAGCAACCACACTTCAGAAAATAAACGAATTCTGCGGCAAACGTAAGGTGTTGCTGCAGCATTCCTCTTCATACTCTGCATGTCGTCCACTTTCTGATGTTCCATATCTCTTTGTCGTTGGCATAAACTGAACCAATCACAGACGAATGAAACTAAAACGAAGCTATATCTACCACGGGTGGCCGTACTAGAATATAAATCGCCTTGCAAAAATTCTTAAGTAAGATATTCTCTTTTGACCTAATATCGATGAGAGTTCTCCTCCTTACAACAGATTACCAACACATCTCTGCAGTTTATCTTTATTGATAAGAATCATTAATTAAACTTGGTAAAATGCCCCCGTTCATCTATTTCGTCAGACAAGCACTGGAATTTCTGTCGGATAAAAATGGATATAGCTTGGTTTTTCGAATTTGGAATACATCCAGTTTTGTTTTGTTTTTAATTTAACTTCAATTTAAACTTAAAAATCGTAAACATGCTTTTAGTACATTAAACACGGCGGGTGTGCTTAGGGTTCAGCTTTTTTTTCTATTTTTATCAATTTTATACCTTTTATCAATTTTATACCTTTTCTGTATTTGTTTAAATTCTCCTTTTACATAATTCGGAAACCTTGCTCTAGAGAGCAAATATGGAACTTTTTAAAGCCAATTTAGCTTTCGATTAAGCGGCATGATAGGTTCACAGAGGGCGATGAAAATCTGGATCCCACTGATAGAGTTTGGACTAATGTGGGATCCACGAAAGCATCGTGTTCGCTGTATTTCTTAGAATATTTGGCAATAGTACGGCTTCTGCTGAGCGGGACTTTGTCGGAGCCATTTGGAGAATGCTCGTCCTGGGAGATGAGCGGTTCTCCTTTGTGGTACCCGTGACACTCACTAAGTGGAGTCATCGCTAATTATCTTGGAGTGATCGAGATTTGATGAGCTAAACTTATCCTTTGGTCACTTATTCAGGTTAGAAAACTGGACTGCTAGATTTCGGAGATGGTTCTTTACTTAAACAAAGATTCCAGTGCTGTGCCATTTATCGGGACCTCCGGTGAATGCTTTTTCCTGGCAGCGGAGCGGTTCTGTTCGGTGATAGGGTTTGCATGTCACTTAGTGGAACGACCGCGGAGTATCTTGGAGTAAACCAGATTTAATGAATTAAAATGACCCTTCCGGTCACTCACTGAAGTTAAAGTGGTTTGAAGGATCGGTTAGTTTTTGAATCTTTGGTTGCATTCACTGGGATAAAGATGAAGCAATATCATATTTTCTTTGCCAGTTTAATTTCACTTATAACCGAGTGAGAAAACTTTGTAAAGCTCTACTACTCTACTCGCACTTTTGCTTCTTCTGCGGAATGAAAACCCACATTTTCAGAAAAAAATTCTACAAGGTCATTATGCTGACAATTCGCTTTCAAATCAATATCCTCGCGATACACACTGTGTTTGGAATCATGCTGTTAGGAAACTGAAGGACAGAAGTCAAACTGGTCAGTAGAGATCCGCGATAAGAATTTCATGAATTACTCTTGGAGAAAGTGAGTACGAGACCAGTGTTAATAACAATGGTATTTTGTGGGATCAACAGCATCACATCTGGATTTGAGGAGTAAGTTGATCTAACATTGTGCTTGGGTTCTCTGATGATTAAGGATTTGAATGCATTCACGAATCTTAATCAGCTTTGGAATTATAATTGTAAGCCAAAAAGGGAATCTTCAATACGCTGCAAGAAGTGCAATAGTTAAAAGATACTGCTTAGCATGGTTGGCGTTGAATTGTTGGAATACAAATGGACTACTTACATCTTATACTTCGATAGTATTCTCTTTTTGCAGAACACATTCTGAAATCAATGAAAATAAAATAGCATTAATGATTGGATTCAAGTAAATGGAATAACAGAATTACAACATAACTATCAAGCTCTTTTTCATATTAACTGGCGGAAATGATTAAAAATTTGTGAATGTAGCATCAGTAATTTTAAAATAAGTATATCCATGCAGTTTTTGAAAAAATACAAAAGAAAATAAACAAATAAACTAAAACACGTTCATGTACATGTTTAAATTGAGCATTTGGAAGTAATTCCTAAATTTAAATATATATACGAGGTGAACATTTCTCAAGATGCAATTAGACGGTTATCGAGATACTTAAAAATTGAACGAAGTCACACGAATCAGATGTCAATGACTCAAGAAAATAGAAATTCACTCGCTGCTACCATTGCATTCACACCGCCTTATCACTTTCTGGAGATCACCTTTCATTAGAATCTAAGAGCTGAATGGGAGAGAAATATTTTCTTTAAAAGTACGTTTCGAACGGTTTTGTAGAACGTAACCACCACTGGGAATAGTTTTCTGATCAAACATGTGATGTGAAGAATTACATTTTCTTATTTCAACATGAGAGCGTGTTCTTTTTTCTAGTATACAATTGCCCTAAAATGTACTCGTTTCTCTAGATACCTTGGGCTTCACAATCTTTATATGAGGGTGTTTGAATAGTTCTCTCACTCGACAATAGATGGCAACACTATTGAGAAGATTTTTTTTCTACGTTGGTGCGTCTGTTATAACCATCCATGTGAAATTGCAAGTCATTCTATCGAGCAGTTTTTGTATAAAGCTGTCTGAAGCATAATTGTTGTCTGTATCCCTTTAAATGGATATGAAAAGGTTTCAGTACGTGAGGTTATAGAATACTTTGTAAATGAAGGTTTCCAGCAAACGAAATTCATTCGAAGTTTATAAACGTTTATGGGCACTCTCCTCCTTCGTTTTGGACAATTAAAGTCTAACAACACCAGAAATCACTGATCAAGGTGCACGATATGGTATTGGATGACCGGCGAGTCAAAGTGCGTGCAATTGCTGAGACTATAGGCATATCAAGATAACGTGTAGGATATATTTTGCATGAAGAATTGCAAATGAAAAAGCTTTGCGCAAGATGGATGCCATGCAGATCAAAAATGCACTCGGATGAAAATATTCTAACAGTGCTTGGAGCGTTTTAAGAAGAATATAACTGATTTTGTGCGTCGATTTATTACTATGGATGAGACTTGGATTCATCATTACACACCGTAATCTAAACAGCAGTCGAAGCAGTGGAGAGAAGCCGGTTGTTCAGTGCCAAAGAAGACAGATTTGGTTCATTCAGCAGAAAAGGTCATGATATCGGTGTTTTGGGATGTTCATGGCATTTTGTTTATTAATTATCTTGAAAAGAGTAAAGAGTAAAACAATAACCGGGCAATATTATTTCGATTTTTAACCACACAGGACGAAAAACGTCAATAGAGAAGACCCGGTTCGCAGAAGAAAAAAAAATCTTTAATCAAAACAACGCACCTGCCCACAAAGGTGTTTTGGCAATGGGAAAATTAAGGCCTCTGCGCTATGAATTGTTGAAACATTCACCGTATTCCCCAGAATTTGCTCCCTCTGACTTCTATCTCTTTCCAAAAATAAAACTCTTCCTCGCTGGTCAGAATTTTTCTTCGAATCAAGAGGTGATTGCAGATTTTACTAAGAACCACTACAGGGACGGGATAATGGCGCCGGAGCATCGCTGGAATAAATGTGTTAGACTTAAAGGAGAGTATGTTGAAAAATAAAAAATAACTTTGAAATTATAAATTCGTTTTTTCATTGTTAGGCCGAGAATTTTCAGACCACCCTCGTATCTGCGTTGATTCCATCTGAAAATTTATTCTATTCTATCTGTCCAAAACTCAGTTTGCTCATTGACATGGAGATACTGGGAAACTCGGAGGATTCTGAAGTTCTTTAATCAGTCTGAGTTGGCCAAAGGTTTCAAGCAATTGTTATTAGTCTGTTCCGGTATCGTGACTTTTGAACAAAGTGATTTATTTTTGTAGCTTTATTATAATACGGGAAGTCATGCTAAGGAAATTGAACTTTTTATGTTTTCTTCAGGATTTTTGGCAAACATGCTTTCCTCGTTGGAGTTCCTCATCCTTCACATTCCAAGTTTCGTGAAGAGCTTTTCTAAACAATTTTGAAAATAGTGTAGATTTTGTTTTTCGACGTGATTCCAAAGGCGAATTCTAATTGTAGTTAATATATTTTGACGAATGGAGACTTGCAACGAAGACCTTATGAAGACAACAACACACGTGTTAGAATAATCACTTTACTTATCATTACGAAAGTAATATTCCACGTTTCGACCTCTTTATTAGGTCATCATCAGGATCATCATCATCATCATCATCATAAATATGAACAGGATACCAGTTCCATGACACTGCACAATACGAAAGCAGGATGAATATAAATGTTTGGTTATCATTTATTTACCTTAGCCTGAACTCTCCTGAAAAAAAAAAATAGAACTACCTTAAACAATTTCTAAAGTCCTCTCGCTTTAAGATTTTCTTCTGTTTGGGGTTGTTCTGGATGCTATAGGGTTGAATCTGGAGGACTCATCTTCACCTCCATATAGCATTCAGAACAACCCGAAACAGAAGAAAATCTTAAAACGAGAAGACTTTAGAAATTGTTTAATGTAGTTCTGTTTTTTTCACCAGAAATCAGGCTTGTAAATGATTAACAAACATTTCCTGTCATCTTACTTTTGTATTGTGTATTGTCAAGTTGATTGTATCCTGTACATATGTATGTTGCATGTTTACCTGATTATGACCTCAATACAGAGGTCGAAATGCCGAATGCTACTTTTTGATGATCATCATCATATGTCCACTGGGCATCCACAGTTGCCATATGGTCACTCTAATGCTCGGTGATATGCCACACCAGGCCGTGCCATGTTGTGTGGTTTTCTGGAGGCTTCAACTTTCTTAAGATCAGTCACTCCACACACCATCCATCCATCCGTTTCACTGACGTCTACCCCTTCCTCTTTTCCCAGGAAATTTACCTTCTATTTCTGTTCTGAGAAGTCTTCTTTTATCGTTTCAATGTGTCCAAAATATTTTAACTTTCTTCTGTCAATATCCTTCAAGTTCTGCTGATCTTTTCTAGCACCCATTCATTTGTAAGCCTTTCAGTATATGTTATCCTCAACAGCCTTCTGTAACACTACATCTCAAAAGAAGCTATCATTTCCTTATCTGACTTCTTTAGGTTCCAAGTCTCACATTCATAAGTCGCTGTTGTAAAAACAACTGCATCCAAAATCCTCAACTTTGTTCCCATAGAGATAGATCCATCCCCTCCAGATTTTAGACGTCTCTGACTGTTGTTTTAGCCATTTCTAACCTTTTTCTGACGTCTTCTGAGCAACAATTCTTCACATTAATAATGGATCCCAGATACTCAAACTTGCTGACTTCCTCAATTCTTTCTCCATTAAGGTACACTTGTTTCTCAAGAGCTTCCCTGTTTATATTTCCTTTGAAAACCGAAATCTTTGCCTCGATAGGATTGACTTGAAGTCCTCTGTTATTAATGATCTTGTTAATTTATCAAGGATTTGTTCTAGTTCGTCATTGTCATTGCAGAGGTGTACTGTATCATCAACAGCATACTTTAGATTACTAATCAATCTACCTCCTATCCTAATTCCTGTCTTGAGCTTACCCAATTCTGCACGCATGATATCCTCTGTACATATACTAAACAAGTGAGGAGAAAGGAAACATCTTTATAAAACTCCTTTTCCAACATAAAGTCAATCAATCAATCCAAAACCTGTGCTTGCCGTGGCTTCTTGCTCCCTGTACAAGTTGTCTATCAATCTGATAGTGTCTTCAGGAAAAACCCATTCTTTTCGTTACTTCCCAAAGTTTCACATGCTAAAACAGTCCAAAATCCTTTAGGATAGTGTGAGAAAAACTTCACCGGAGGGAGTCTGAATTCTTTATATTTTTCTATGATCTGTCTAAGGCAAACGATCTTATTTCTGGTGCCCTTACTCTTCCTAAAACCCGCTGACACAGTGTAATCTTAAAAGAAAGAAGTATCGACAGGAATGATTCTGAAATCTTTCCATGACATTCGGTGGATTTGCTACATTGAAGGATTCTTACTTTACTTCTCGCCTTATCATTTGCAAAGAGAACCCCAAACGAAAGAGCAGTCACAGTTCAGAAATTTCCAATGCTGAGAGACGTGAAAGTTCCCATTGACACGAAATGATGATTTTTATAGAATCGGAGATTTTGTTGTCCACATTATAACTACATCGGAATGGAATGATTTCCTTTCATCCTTACGAATGGTTGGGGCAGCTATGCTACCACACTACGGAAGTGAGTATGAGCAGATTGTTTTCCCATTGCCTTCTTATGTCTTGTGGCTGTATGTTCATGGGTCCGATTTGCCTGCTTGTGGGATGAAAACCCCAAAAATAAACTGGGGGAAAAAACCCTACTGTCCACGTCCAATACCAGCTGACTTGGCTATGGCAGATCCTTCAGTTCTTGGCTATGGCAGATCCTTCAGTTCCTCACGTCTCCACGGGAATCGAACCTAGGACACTCCTTCCCCAGGCACATGGTTACGAAGCGTAGAGCCACTAAGCTAACCGCGTGGACAAAGCCACATAAGTTGAAAACAAAACAATTTATTCCTTCATTAACTTTCCTAAGGACAACGAAGTGTTTCATCAGGAATAAAACTGAACATCAGTTTGAAAACATAGAAACACGGAGTGATTTTAAATACATAAAGTGAACTTGATGAAACGTTTTTAATCTGACAAAGAAAATCATGTTGCGACGTCACACACTTGCCTGATATCAGTTTAACAACGATATAAGTGAAAAGCTTTACTGCACTGGATTCATGCTGCGTATCCTGGATTAATGACAATCGTTAACAGAATCAAGAGAAAGTTGATGTCACGAAGAGGTACGTTTCTCATGACATCAAGAGTCTTGATATCTCTTAAATTCACATTGATAAGATATTAGGGAAATTTTGTGATAAAAGGTCAAATAAAATGACGTGAATTTAATTATAAAAATAAATTAAAACTGAAAGATTCTGATCTAGACGGGGTGGACTGAGACTGAGAGCACTTGTTATTTATATTTATTTGTATTAAATCTATATTTACACAATTCTTCACGTTCGTTGGAAAATGCTCACCACAGCACTAAGAAGATACGATTTCGGTTTCTTCATTTTGATGCCGTAAGACAACTCACTGCAACAGAATTAATCATAGTATTTATTAAAAACACAACAAAGACAAAATAAAGGAAGCTAAGTGATTTACATTTTCTTTCATCATGAATTGCACAATGGATGATTAAAATGTTTAAGAAGTGGTTTGCATAAATTTATTCTTGCTACAGTTTAACGAGAAATCATTGAAAAACTAAAAGTCATCGGTTAGTCTCAAGAGTGTACGGCGTTAAAGGTTAATTCGATTTTAATTGTTTGATTTCCAGTTCTTCCTAGAAGCTATCCGGACACTCGTGCGCTTTCACTTGACTGTTCAAATGAGATTTTGTCACTCCATTATTTCTTTCAGTTGAGCAAGATAATGTGAGAAGTCCTAAAGCTCTTTTTGTTCACCATGAAAAATTTTAAAAAAGGTTGTCTACAATAAATTTTAGTGCACGGGCCCAAAACACGCTGTGACCTCGCTATTAAAATGAATGTATTTCCTTGAATGTTTGACCCAAACATCTGATTTAAGCCGGTCGCTGAAATTATTATCACTGGCATAAAGGCTTCTTTAACAATTCTAATCAAATTCTAATCTCAATCTGCAAGCCATGTTTCAGCAGATGATAAAACAAAGCAAATAAAAAATAGAAAAAGAAAATTCGACTTACCTCATGCAGCTTGCGACAAGAACCCTCCAACATCATACTCAGCCTATGCAGTACCACAAACAAATAAAAACAGCCATCAGCACATCTAAGTCTGATTTCATAAAGGCTAACAGCAGAAAACGAGACTCCTGTGCAAATAGAAACCGCGCTTTCTGGTCCTCTTCAAAGGCTATCCGATGCAACTTTTACTCGGCTGCTTTCATCGCTTATTCAGATAGTGCCGCTGCTACAGCACCTAAAGACACGGCTAACTTGGATACATTATTTTCTTCCAAATCCTGCACATACGAACAAGATAAATTGCATATTACCAAACCAGCAGCCGAGCACCAATGTGCTTCCTGCGGTTTGTCGGCAAAAAAAGATCGGAAGATAGGAAACAACTTGGACACTAAAATATCCTCTGAAGGTCAAACGTCTGTCCTTTATCGTCTCTACAATCTGCTTCATTAAGCTAACACTTATACTTACGGATTGAAACAGCCGTCCATTCCTATACCAAAGGAAGATAAAATCTACCACACAACTACCGACCAGCCGCTATCCCTTCAATTCCCTCCAAAATAATGTCTCAAAAACTAAATATGTAAATTTTAACTTGCGAAATACAACTGGCAAAATGATCTTCTCTGCACAATTAATTTTGCATGATTGGAATTGCAGGACAAATTCAAATTTCAACTGCGAGAAAATAGAAAAAGTCGGTGTAATAACTTACTCGGGATTAAAAATTGACAGTAATTTAAGCTGGAAACCGCATATGACCGATGTCGTAAATAAAGTAAGGATTATGTTATTAAATTGAAATATGCTAAAAATATTATATTCTGCCTGGATTCAAAGCACACTACAATATGGTATATTAAGTTGGGGAGGAATCTATCGCACTACGCTGAAACCTTTAGTCTCGACTCAGAATAAAGTAATTAAAATATTAACTAGAAACAAATACTGTATAAGGATACCGCAACGTGCAATAAATACACCACACAAACATCCTACCCCTTAGATATTTATACGTCTATAGGGTACTATTTTTCATAAAAAACGACAACGAATACGTAATATCAAACAGGATGTTTTCCTTAGTAAACATATTTATTTCTAGACGCATTTGGAACTAAATATTTATACTAAAATATTTAGTTCTAAAAGCAAATAAAGAAGCACCACACAAACGCTATACTTATTTAGCGCAAAAGTATTCAACACACTACCTTTAACAATAAGAAATGAAACTAACCCAAACAAATACAAAACGCTAATCAAAGAGTATTTATTTTCCCACAGAAATCAGGAAGTTCTGTTCAAAATAATTGTATAAATTATTGGGTTTTAGCATATTTGTATTCACAGATCCAGTCTTATGTGTAAAACGTAAAATTTAAACGCTATTTAACTGCTTTGTTTTATTTTGTTCCTAATTAATTGTTATGCAACTTTTTCTGTATGATGAAATTTTATTTTATCAGCGATTTTATTATGTAATTATATGTGAACAATATGTATATTATATGGATGTACACATGTGTATATAATGAAAATGCATTACATAATTTTTTTAACTTTATGCGTATCGTAAACTGGGTGAGCTGTTGCCCTTAGGTTACACATAGGATTATTCAACATATTGTACTATTATAAGAAGCTTACAAATAAATAACAGAAAGCAATCAACAGTCAACTTCTCCACTACTTGGAGGTTCTCCAGTAAATCAGCTACCACCAGTATGGATTCTTATATTTTCCACCGCTTTCCTTGTGGCTTTCTGCTGTCGTTCCGGATATTTCCCCGGATTTTGATTCTGTTTGACATCGAGGCCTGCTGAACAAATTTCTTTCGTTCAGTCTACCCGCTACCTGCTGTAATTGAATTGTCGGTTTTCTTCCTGGTCGGTACCTGCGTGATAATATAGTTTCGCCGCCAACGCAGGAACGGCTCAAGGCTCTATTCTTTCGTTTGTCCTCTTTCTATTATACATAAACGGCTAATTCGAAATCTTTACAACTAATAATATCGACAGCATTACCGATGATTGGACATTGTACTCATTCACTCTGCTCAGGTATCCCAAGCTTTAAACATACTTAATCATTTTCTTTTCTTTTAGGCTTGCACGGTGATCCGAATTCATTTGTGGAAATTATGGAGACAACTACCGTGTTTGAATAAAAACTTTAGTTTAATATTACTAAAATTTACAATTCGACGTTTTGACCTTTATGCCAAGGTCATCTTCTGGAGCGTACAAATATACACAGGAAACAAGCTATGCTACATTCAGACTGGCTCGTTAAAGACACTGACCAACCGCTACCACAATTGTTGGCCTGACCTCTGGTGAAAAAAATAAATAAATAAATAAATAAATAAGAAAAATAAAAATAAAAAATAAAAAATTATACATCAACGCTAGAGTCCTATTATTTGTGTTGTCTACTATATACATATATTAACATCATTCCAGCCAGTTGGAGTGGAATGGTTTCTAATAATAGCAGATTGGCTAGAGGCCTGACTTATGTTGAATCTTTCATATTAGGTTGGCTGAATGTGTGCCATCCAGATCCTTGGAATTTTCATACCATCTTTATTGTTGATGTTTGGGTGGTTTATCAGGATTTCGCAGGATTCTTTAAATTTTCTTTCGTACCATGTTTTTGTGCGGTGTAGGGAGCAGGTGCTTTTCCAGTTCATTTGGTGTAAGGTGTTAAGTGCGTGGTCTGAGAGGCCTGCTTCACCCTAATGGTTATATTTAATGTGTCTAATGTGTTCTTTTTTGCGTATAGGGATTGTCCGTCCTGTTTCACCAATGTACGGTAAGTTACAGGTGCAGCGGATGCAATAGACTCCAGGATGTGCTAATGGGAGGAGAGGATCCTTAGAGGAGCTGAATATGGTTTTCAATTTAGTGGGTGGTTTAAAGGTGGCATTGAGGTTATAATGTTGTAGGATTCTGTTGATTTTTTCTGATAACCCTTTAATGTATGGGATGGCTATGGTTTTACTGTAATCTAGATTCGTTTTTGTTGTGGTTTTATAGAGTATTTTATTGACAATATTTTTGTTATAGCCATTATTTATGAAAATGTCACTAATGATTTTTAGTTCTTGTTTCAGGGCTTGCTGGTTAGAGCAAATAGTTGTGGCTCTGTTTTTAAGGGTGTTGATGACTCCATATTTTGTGCTGGGTGATGGTATGAATTCGCATGTATATACTGGCCCGTGTGTGTCGGTTTTCGGTAGACCGTGAAGGATAGACTGCCTGAAGGAAGACGTGTAACTAGTGTGTGTAGGAACGGGAGCGAATTTTGGTTTTCGATTTCGATGGTAAATTATATGCTTTCGTGTTGTTTGTTTAGGTGGCTGAGGAATGTGTTTAGCGTTTGTCGCCCGTGCGGCCAGATCGCGAACACGTCGTCAACGTATCTGAACCAGATTGTCGGTCGAAGCGTGGCGGAATCAAGAGCCCTTTGCTCAAAGATTTCCATGTAGAAGTTCGCAATTGGGGGGAGGGGGATAATGGTGAGCCCATGGCCGTACCTTCCTTTTGTAGGTAGAATTTGTTTTGCCACACGAAGTAACCGGACTTTAGTACGTGGGCAAAGAAGGCCGTAATGTCGGGCGGAAATTTGTTCTGTAGTAGGAGAATTGTGTCATTGATGGGGACATTAGTGAAAAGGGCAGAAACGTCAAAACTGACTAATAAGTCGTCTTTGTCGAGTGTTATGTTTTTGATTTTGTTTATAAAGTGTTGTGTGTTTTTTATGTAGGAGGGGGAATGACCTACCAACTCCTTGAGTGTTGCCGCTAATTTCTTGGCTAGGTGGTAATTGAGACTGTCTATTCCTTCCACTATTGGTCGAAGGGGCACATTTTTAACTGTGGCCACCAGACACAGTTAAAAAACTCAAACTCCACTACGCCCGCCCCCCCAGAATATATGGGGTTCCAAAAATACACAAACAAAATGTGCCCCTTCGACCAATTTTTATTTTTATTTTTATTTTTATTTTTCTTATTTATTTATTTATTTATTTATTTTTATTTATTTTTTTTTTCACCAGAGGTCAGGCCAACAAGTGTGGTAGCGATTGGTCAGTGTCTTTAACGAACCAGTCTGAATGTAGTATAGCTTGTTTCCTGTGTATATTTGTATGCTCCAGAAGATGACCTTGACATAAAGGTCGAAACGTCGAATTGTAAATTTTAGTAATATTAAATTAAAGTTTTTATTCAAACACGGTAGTTGTCTCCATAATTTCCAAAAATGAATACTTAATCATTGATTTCCATTCCATCCTTCAATGGCGTAAGGTTGATCTGGTCGCCGCCATTTCCAACAAGATGCAGTCGCGCCTCTTCTCTAGCAAAGCGGACTTCATCTTACATTTCCAAATTCTCAGTAATACATAAATTACCTGACAGCATGAGATCTCGCTCATTCTCTCTCTCTCTTTCTCTATCCCTAAATCGCATGAACATAGATAAACTTAGCACATGAATATCTCCTTTCTCCTCTAAATTACGAGGCATTTTTTTACCGCAGATTCTATTTTTCACCCATCTATCCATCTGTTGGGTATCAAACTTCACGTCGTTAGAAAACTGTTCGCATTTTTACGGCGGTAGACCTCAAACCCACCGAAGAATTCTTCAGCTTTACAGGAAAGGAATTCGGCTCATAGACGATCCCGCTCTCACTTGACTCCGTATTACAGTTTCAGCTCTGTGTGTACTGTATTTCCACTGCCACGGTCACGGAACTGGTAACCGCCATTCCCGTCCTTTCTACGCGGCTTTTAAAAATAAGAGCAGCAGCTGCGCAGCTTCCCTTTTCAGTACAACTGAAAGCATGAGCAATCTCCTCCTCAGCTTCCTCGATCCTCAGGAACAACCTTCCTCATGTGGCATTTTCCTGCAACTATATCTTGCAACTCTTCAATAAAAATATCCAGAAAGATATTTTTCCTTATTATTTTCTCAGTCCTCACCTGCACGCACTGTAGGGTTTTCTACTGTCATTATATTCGAAGGATGTGTTAGGATAGTTTTTCACATCGACATCGAATATCCACCAGCCTCCAATCCCGTACTTATTTTTCTCCATTTTTAATTACATTTAAAAACTTCCAGATCCTTGATCGCAAATCGGATTCTGACATGTTCATTTTACCCTTAATTAACAATTATTTTTAAAACTACGACTATTTTATAAAAGAGACTTACTGACAAGCAGGCTTGCAATTCTTCACGCATTCCAATCTCATTTGATTTAGAGTGTGAAGATTTCGGTCTTGAAAAACGAAACAGAAATTAATTACAATTTGGTAAAACTGATAAAACTTCAATTTTGTATTTTGATATCAACACAGAAAAAGTCCCTTCATGAATATATTCGATAGATTAGTATATTTGAAACTTTTCGAGAACCCTGCAGAACTTTACATATTTTTTTTCTCTAAATCCGTGTTCAATGTTTCATAAAAAATTACCGGAATCATAATAATTAACGATTATCCGAAAAGCACTTTAATCCATCAAGACAACGTACGATGATTAATATTACAAACACTAAAGCAATAAAACTGTCCTAGAAAAAAGTCCATTTCATAAATATTTGTATGTAATACAAGTAATGCAAGTTTTAAATGCGTGCTGGCATTTAAAACTTGCTGGGAACCCTTACAGGTTAATAGAAAAACCCGTGGCGATTGCTTGAGTGAATTTAGGGATTCCCAAATGAGAATTTTTGGCTTCTCCAGAAATAATACATGGTAATGTTTGTGAAACTTCCATAGATATTGTTTCACATTTTCACTGAAATGGTGTTGGAGAAAGAGGAACGGAGTATGCTAAATGGACGTACAACCTCCAAATGAATCTGAAACATTCCACTCCTTCCCCATTTGTGCGATTCTATCTTGCAGAGAGTGTTTAAGACATCTCACCTTACAGTGAATATAAATATGTATCTAACACTGAGTAAAATTCGACATGTTGTATTTTTCGCTGTTTGGCAAGAAAAACCACCTCCCTTGAAATCGGCATTCGCGCAACATTTCGATCACGAACAACGGATGTAACTAAGGTGTGTGTTGAGGTGGAAGGCAGAATGAACGGTCATATTAATGCGCGAATGCTGTGTACTCCACATTTGTATCTTCGTTCATTTCGTTTTACCACGCCTTAGCACCGAGTTAATGGAAACGAAGAAAAGCATAAAATGAATTTACAAACCATAATAAAGCAACTGAACTACTCGTGATCGACTACGCTTTTAGACGACCTCAGTGATTTGCATATATGAGAAATAATCGGAATTCTGCATACACAATCGCTAATGAAACATTTTATTACTTCATGTGATCACCACAAAACAATCACATATCTGATAAATTAGAAAAAAGAAAAAATATAACAGCTAATAATGAATGTGATATTGGACAACAAACTTTAGCCTTTTATTCAGGCCTAAAGAATTTTTTAGACCTGAATGCTCCCAAAACACGGTTGCAGAGGATTAAAACTTGGAGAAAGATTACATGATGACGAAAGCTCAGTAGCTGGTAGTTCACTGGAGAGAAATGCAAAGCAGCATAAACAAGGACATCAAAGTACAACCATTCTGAACTCAGCTATTGAATGGACCTTTCCTATTCATAAGGTCCAGGACAGACGTGAAATATTCAACCAGAAAAACTTGATGGAGGAATGAAATTTTTGATATCCCTCCTTCGCTCTAGAGGTATGAAGAAGAAATATTCGGATTTATGACCACTAACTGCATTCCATACATTATTAAAGTAAATACGAAAGTTCTTCGCATAAAGGTCTTCATATATTCATCCATGAACATTACAGCAACACAGAAGTAAACCTTAACAATTCAAAAATTTTTCAGAGGGCTTACAAGAAAACCCCTTCGGCATTGGAGTTTCCTTGATTTGCTCTACTAAAAAGACATTGACTCCGACTTTGCCTTTTTAAGTGTTTTGACAATGATGGATAAATAATTTCTTTCAAATTAATAGATAACTAGCCGGATTGCTGTATTAAAGGGTCACTCTTCTATATTATTATATGTAATACCATATTTAATAAGACAACATTCAGGAAAGAAATTTCGAATCGTGTGAAAGAATATAAAAACATAATTGGCTGAGAGAGGCATCTGTCGTTTAATTTTATTTAATTTCGTCGATTATACAAAAGTTTAAGTTTAATAAAATAAGATGCGCTTAAATTACTGCTGCAGTCAGGATTTAACCACTTGTTCTCAAGTTTCGTGCGAGAGCATGAATCACCTTCTCAGCTACAAAAATTATTCGACATCTTCATCGAAAATAAATGAGACGAAACGTTTTAAAGACATGACGCAGCACATCAACCGTTGTAGCCCAGTCGATTTCGACGTGTTTCTGCAGAAAGACCTGAATTCGAATTTCGCCTAGAAGGCGAAAATGTTTTCTCGGTGCTTTTCTTGTGAAGTCGAGTTAGCTGGTCTCATGCGATGATTGTTGAACTTTTTCTCTTTGAACTCTCAGTTTTTTTTTTTTTTTTCATTCATCAGCTAAAGAACATGTGCAATACATAGATAAGGATACCACGGGGAGAAAGTTTAACACCCTTTGGAAGAATAGGTTTTTGAAAGCCTGCGTGACACTGTGAAGGTCTCTACATGGAGGACTCCTATATGGAAAACAGAACAGAAGAAGCAACGATGGCTCCGTAAGCAACACAAAATATAGGGGAAAAAATTAAAATTGTATATCTGACTTATAAAAGAATGAGCAATTAGCAGCAATGATCAGACAACGTTTTCATTGGCTTCGATCCAGAAGAAAGATATCAACAATTATCCACCATATGAAAGCCCAAGAAACTAAGCAATTGAAAGAGAGTGCCTTTAAGATTGCTAATGATTCTCTACCTTCAGCTTTAGTGCACTTGTAATGCAGGAGATGAAAAGATGTTACACTCATAGACAGGGCCGTCGGCAGATTAGATCGCGCCCTGAGGCAAACAAGTAAATATCATTAAATGTTTGCTCCACGGGGATTTCACACAATGAAACTGTTTACAAGCTCTTCTAAATGTAAATTATAAGCTGTGTCCACCTCTATCGATATAGTTGCTAGACCAACCAATCTTTCTTGGGTCACTGGTGTTCGCAAATAATTTTTAATCACTTTAAGCTTGGAAGGACTTCTTTCCGCACTTGCTACGCTAACAGGAATTGTTAGCGTAGCGACGGCGCCTACCCCAATATGGCTGAACGAGCGCCCTTATTAAGCCGAGCCGTGAAGCAGGCTGCCTCTATGCTACACCCCGCCGACGGTACTGCTCATAGCTGTGCTGTTCACTTGTCTAAGTTAATGGAAAATTGGCGAAACTTTCAGAAAATGAATTGTGGGAATTACAGGTAAAGCGAGAACAAAAGCTACACAGAAAACCATTGGTCCAGGTGTTATCATAACAGAAATGACATATCATCTGGGATAAGGGGCTGAGAGTTCTAAATTGACGCACACAACCTTAGGAAGTGGCATTGGATAATTCCATAGAAGTCAACGATGTTATGGCCACCCTCCTTAAAAAGAAGTGTAAATTAGTTAAGAATCACTTCAGAATTAAAACTAATTTTACAATTTAGATAATTACTTAATGGCTATACCAATCCGAATGTGATATTATAATTTTATTTTATTTCATTTATTTCAATTGTCATTGCAAAATAAATCAGATGCAACAGAATTTGATTCTGGTTCCATCCGTATTCTAATTGCTAACTTAGTCGACATTTCAGACTTCTTATTCTGTTCCGATTCTACATGTTGTTCACATAGAAATCCAACTTGTCAGAAAAATAAATTTCTAAAAATTACTTAATACCTTTTTCTTCAAAGGGAGTCCACTGAGATATTGCAGCATGCATCAGGATTGAGAAATTAGCAGGATGTTGGTCCACCCTTACATGCCAATGATTGCTTTACCAACAACTACGAATGACTGATAAGGATAAGAATAAAGACAAATACACCGGCAGTAGTAGGAGTGTCACTCTGAACAAGATCAAGATAAGATAAGGCTTCGTGACATCAATGTTTCATAAGATCAATGACGTCATGAGTATGGAATGTTTGGAATTTTGCAGGGGGACACATCTTCCTGTGACATCACGCTATCTGTTTTTGATTGCGTAGAGAATTCTGGGTAATTGTACGCATGCGGAATTCTGGGTCATTGTATGTATATGGAATTGTGTGTGATGGTTAGAGATACGATCGAGTATGGAATCCTTGGAATTTCCCTGGGGGACACATCTGTCTGAGACATCACGTTGTGTGCTTTGGTTCGCATTTGAATTTCTGCGTAATTCTTTGAGTATGGAATTCTCGGTGATGGTTAGAGTGTGGAATCCTGGGTAATGGTCAGAGCATGGAATTCTGGGATGTAGTTGTCTTTTTCATTGACATGAGATGAGCTTTTTGTTCATGTGTGGTATTTATGATTAGAGATTGGAATTCTGGGAAATGATTTAGTTGGCGGTCTTTGGTTCAATTGTGGAACTATGGGAAAATATTTGTCAACATACCTGCAGACGGTTTTTGAAATAATTAGTTACTGGATATCACTGGTGTCCTCCTCACTCCCCTCAAACATACAAACACATTTTTTTTTCTTCTATGTTTGGATTTTAAAAATTAATTACCTATTGGATATCAGTAGAGTTCACCCCTCAAACACAAACACATTTTTTTCCCTTTCATGTTTACATTTTCTAAAATAATTAATTAATGGAATCTCAGTTTTACTGCATTTTTTTCTTTCACGTATTTCATGTCAATAGGTTGTAGTTAGACATTTTCTGAAATAATTAATTTAATTATTTCAGAAAATGAAATAATTAAATATAAAGAGCCAATAGGCTTCATTTAGGCGATATAAACATTATTTAAATTAAGGGGATATTAAATCCCACATTGTTTTAAAACCGAATATGAAACTTAAAGATTGGAATCAGAGAGTTACATGCGAATATAGTAAACTATAAAGTATCGGCGATTACTAGCGTGAGCTAATGCGTGAGTAACTTAATGGATGCACCTTTTTGACAACTCGTATAGCAGAGTATGTAAGTTCTTCTCGCTATACCCTTTGGTATTAATTTGGTCTAGCTAGTCACTGATGAAGCCTCAAAAAAGGCTGAAACCGGTCTGGGTAGTGACCTCCCACCATAATGTAATAACAGCATACATTTACTAGGAAATGTGTTTTTACATTATGGAAAATACTTAAGAATACGATCTGAACTTTCCCCACCTTTGCAACGAGTTGCCCGAGATTGTACTACGTACAAGGACTACTTGCATTAGCTCACGCTAGTAATCGCCGATGCTTTATAGTTTACTCTATTCGCATTAAACTCTCTGATTCCAATCTTTGAGTTTCTTATTCGGTTTTAAAACAATGTCGGATTTAATATCCCCTTAATTTAAATAATGTTTGCATCGCCGAAATGAAGCCTGGCTCTTTATATTTAAGTAACTTAAAACATGTAATTACCTAGAAATATTTCGCAAGATTTGTCTCTCTTGCTATTTTCCTAAAGACAAAAAAATTCCGAAGGGTTTTCGGTCCGTTATTTTTTTCACTTTACGCGACACGCAGAACACTACAGTACAGCACAACGCGCGCGCGCGCACACGCGCACGCACACACACACACACAAACACACAAGACGATCGGCGTCCTGAAAGAACGAACTGCAGTAAATAAACTGAAAATGCACTCGATTATTATTCCTTATAGGCTTCTGTCCAATGTGATGTCATTGAATTGAAGTGAAAAGGTGACATTATTGGCATGGGTATGTGTGACTTCCTGTGTGTAGAATCCTGGTTGAGGGTTACAGTATGGAATTCTGAGAAGTTTGATGAGTTTTTTTTTTCTTCAAGTGTGGCATTATAGGTTTTTGTTTTTTGTTCCTGGCATTAATTTCACAGTAGCGATATTTTTTAACTCATTTATTAAGTTACGTATTTTTTTCCAACAGAAACAAATAATTATTTTTTCTTATTTCAACTGAATATTAGGTCTGGTACTATTATTTTCAACTTCATCATTCCTCTGTTACAACTTCCAAAGATTATGCTTTAGACTCCCGTATTTTCTTTTGCATTAGCAGGTGTTGACAGAACGGAAATGAGAAAAAACAAAGATTGGAAGTAAAGTAAAGTCACCGCTATCTTCGTGTGTTAATTTTCACACAGTAGTGTGAAATAAAACGATTGCAATAACACTTGGTAATTTGAACTCATGTTTTTTCGCATTCATAACTAAACAGAAACTAAGACATTAACCTTATCAAGTGTCGGAAAGTAAGGTTATCATATTTCTTGAAAACAACATATCGACCATAAAACAAAAATAGTAAAGTAAAATAAAATGTTTACCTTTAAATAAATATTTATGATCACTGCAAACAAGAAATTCATCAGTTTTTCAAAGTTGACATTCACACCCATATTGTTTTCATCATTTGGAATACCACAACCCGAAAATTCAGGTTGTGGGCTTTTGATATGTTTTATTTTTTTCAATCTGCTTGGTTGAAACTGTTTTTCACTATTTTGCTTTAACAATTCAATATACGCCTTTCAAAATCTACTATTTATGTCTCTCTCATACATACAGAAACTGCTTTTGCTTGCAAAACTGTGGGAATCAACTTGTTCTCCCTTCTGAGACAACAATTGTCTATCTGTTAGTGATGTCACTTACCTCAAACTGACAACCTCCCTGAAGTTATCAGTTTCGGTGATATCACTAACAGATATCAGCAAACGTAGAGGGGACTCATCTCCCTTGACTGAGCAGACATGTTCTGGAGAGGGGGGTATGAGGGGGTATTTGAAGGAAGACTGCCATCACCCTCTCGACTGCCCCATCACCCACCACCACCACCTAATGCTATATTTTTCCCTCCCAACAATTTTGGACATATCAGTGACAGAACCAGTCACTCGCTCTTACATCAAAAGCGCTGTTTCAGCAAAGATTATTAGTAACTCTCGATGGTGTTTTCAAAAATAAAGAGAAGGTGCATTTTCTTTTCTTTTCACACAGCTGTGCATGATAAAAGTTTAAAAGCATGTGGCTGACAGTCGACATTTCTTTCAAAACTGTACGACCCTAATATTCTACAGGTAGAACAATAAAGACAGACCTAGCAAATAACATAATTGTGGGTTTTTAATGGATAAAGTACAAATTAATTAAATAGTTACAATTTTCTTACAATATTAGATTATCCAACAGATTAGAATAGAAAAACCAAACGAAATTTGCGTGTTTGCAGACAAATCTTGTGAAATTTCTTGCCACAAACTAATCAGAGACTTTTTTGAATATCCAGACAGTGAATTATTAATCTTATTTGTTCATGCCAACCTTCAAATATTTCAAGAAACTGTATCAACTTTTCTGAAAAAAGAAAAAATCTACAGACGTAGACTGGAAGCACAAGGAATCGAATATTAAATCAAATAGCTAGAACTTTTAGTGGAGAAGAATTAACATGAAAAGTATAGCATCAGACCTAATATTCAGTTGAAACAACGATAATAATAATAAATGATTATTTTATATGTACATACATACATCTTCAAGGTCCACCTTTCCTAATTGGATTGTGGAGGCAACAGCTGCAAGAGAAACTTCCAATTGTCACAATCCTCTGCCACCAAGCTCAGGTGTTCTGGTGGGATTCCCAAACGTGTCCACCCAAGGTTTTGCAAATAATCTATCCAGCGAGACCTTGGCCTTCCACGTGGCCTCCCACCCTCTGGTTTGGCAAAGACGGCCTGCTGAGGGAGCCTCTCTTGTGGCATTCTGACCAGGTGCCCGTACCAGCGTAACTGTGATCTCTCAACACGGAGAAGCAGCGGTTGAGTATTGAGGGTTTCCCGAATTGCAGAACTTCTGACTGTCGAGTCTTGTCAGCCCCGCAACCCCTCGAAGGAACCTCATTTCATCCGCTTCGATTCGTGTCCGCATTCCTTCGGTCATTACCCAACACTCATGACCATGGTTGAGGATCGGCACATAGACTGTGTTGAAGACAGCCAGCTTTGCTTTCCGGATTAACTCCCACTTCAATACTGCCGAACGGCCAAGCTTCCGCAATATTGAGCTTGCTAAGCCAATTCGGGAATCTAGCTCTACGTCCCATTTTCCATCTTTCGTGAATATGAACCCAAGGTTTTTAAACTTATCCACCTGCCTCAGTGGGACTTCACTTACATGTAGAGGGCACCGGGTGGTTATCTTGAGACCACAAATGTTTCAGTTTTGGCCACACTGATCTTCATTCTGGCATCTGCACAAACAGCTACAAACCTATCCAGGGTTTGCTGTAGGTCATCTGTGGAAGAGCTAAGAAGAACTAGGTCATCTTCAAAAAGCAGACGTCCATTGCTACATCATCCAATTCTGACACACTCACTGCCTCGGCTGTGCCTATCAATCCACTCCATAAATATGATGAAAAGGAGGGGTGACAGAACACACCTTTGGCGAAGGCCAATGGAGACTGTGAAAGGTTCAGACTTTGTGCTGTTTACCATAACACAAAACTGCGCATTTATACTTGATGAGCTAATAGTTGGCCATCCACTCCATACTCCTGTACTACTTGCGAAAGCTTATCCGGAGGAACCCGGTCATACGTATTCTCCGAGTCCACAAAACACGTGTAGACATTCTTGGCATATTCCCAAGATTTCTCAAAGATTTGCTTAAAGTGAAGATTTGGTCAGTTGTGCTTCTACCAGGACGAAAGCTACATTGTTCTTCCTGGAACTTTGACTCAACTATGCTCCTGCACTGTCTTTCCAAGCACCTAGCATACACTTTTCCAGGCAGGCTGAGCATAGAGATGCCACGATAGTTACTGCTATCCTTCTGTTTTCCCTTCTTGAAGAGTGGTATTATTATGCCGGTCTGCCATTGCGTTTGGTGCTCACCCAGATAACCAAGCAGCCTGACACACTCGAGTCAGCCAGAGAACACCGTCTCGATTTAAAGCTTTTAGCATTTACGGCCGAATTTCATCATCGCCAGCAGCCTTGCCCGATTTTAGCGATTTTATTGCTAAATGGACCTCTTCTTCTGTGAGACTAGTCATTGCCCCGATCTGCACCTCTTGGACGTCCACAACTGCTGGGCCACCCGGGTTAAGAAGGCTCTCAAAGTATTCCCTCCATCTCTGGAGGATATCTTTCTCGGTTGTTAAAAGTGCACCATCAGAGGCCTTAATTGCTCTTGCTCTGCACAATTTCCTCCCTCGAAGGCGGCGGATGGTCTGCTAGAATACTTTGTTTATATTTGCATACGATGAGTCTAATCTTTCTCCACAGGATTCCCAAGTCGTCTGCTTTGCTGTCTTTACTGCCTCAGCAGCAGTGTTTCGAGCCTCAGCATACCGCAAATGCATCTCAGGTGACCTGACCCTAAGCCATGTTAGATACGACTCCTTTTTTTCCCTGACAGTTTTCTGGACTTCTTGGTTGAACCAAGGTGTCATTATCTCACTGCCCGTTGCCATGCCGAGCCGCCTTCTGCCACAGCATGAGAGTGCAGAGGCAGTGACAGCTGTTCTGAACAGCTTCCACTCCTCCTCAACATCTGCATTATGCTTTCGAATCTCTTTGAACCTGAAGGAAATATCATCTGCAAAATTCTTCCTCACAACCTCATTTTCCAATGCCTCCCATTTCACGCGGTATAGCTGCTTAGGCCTACCAGCGTTGATGGTAGCATCTGGTTTCTGAAGCCGTAGAGTGCACACAACAAGGTGGTGGTCAGTTGACAGTTCTGCCCCTCTTCACACACGAACGTCCAACACTGAGGAAAATAGGTCGGCTGAGACTATAAAGAAGTCAATCAGAGACCTTTGTTCTAGTGTATCCCTGTACCAGGTATACTTATGGACTTCTCGGTGCTGGAAGAAGGTATTCATTATGGAGAAGCTGTTAGTACAGCAGAATTCCAATAATTTCAACCCATTAGCGTTAAGGTCAGAGGCACCGTTCCTCCCAACCCCATCGCTCCATGTCTGGTCATCTGTTCCAACATGTGCATTGAAGTCGCCCATTAGCAGGACTGATTCCATGTCTGCCACCCTTTCAAAAGCAGCATCCACTTCCGCTAAGAAGGCAGAGTATTCTGACTCCGATTAGGTGCGTAGGCTTGCACCACAGCCAAATCATGGTTTTTCATCTGAAGCCTTAACACACATACCCGTTCCCCCAATGAAATCCACTCAGCAACACAGTCCGACAGCTGGGGGCTTGTGAGTATCCCCACACCCGCCTGAGCAGATATTGTCGGGCTCACACCAGAGTAGTAGAGCTTCCACCGCTTATCCAGGTCGATAGTTCCAGAGCCTCTTCGCTTGGTCGAAGAAAGCCCGACTAAGTCTAGCCGGTAGCGCTTGGCTTCCTCGACCAGTTCCAATTCCTTCCATGTCAGAGGGAAGATGTTCCAGTTGCCTTAAGCCATAGTCTGGTGTCGTTGCCATTTCCGTCCTTTTGCAGAACCATTTCTTTGCCCTGCCCCTAAACACCTCCCCAAACGGGTAGCGGGCCCATTGATGGAATTTCCTCTAGCAGATTGCTAAGGAGTGGTATCTAAGGGAGACTTTAACATATTTTTCAAACGGGTCCCTCTGCAAACCCGAACGCGTCCCTTGATAACCCGCGCGACGGACATTGCGTATGAACATTTTTGGATGGCCTGATCATGTTACAGTGTTTGATAATATCCTGTTAGCACAAGACGAAATGACACAGCAAAATAGGAAAAATTCCCCTCGAATACCCTAAAGGCATTCGGGGGAAAGAGAAAGAAGAGAAGAAAGAAAGAAGCAAGGGAGGAAGAGGAGGGACCAGTCTACAGATAATACAACAGATGTATATTACATTAAGTAAGGCAGGGTCCAGAATCAGGTACCTCGGGTTTGCCACACCGGTATTCACTAAAGTGAGTCCCTGAGGCTTTATTTGTATTGGATAAAAATAGTTAACGTAATAAGGACAAATAATATAGAAAACCATTTGACCCAGAGATAACCTTTGCCCTATGATGTCACAAAGTAAGATAAAATCACATCAGTATTATATCCACCAGCAGTGCTTTCCAAACTTTTCATGTTGCTGACACACGTTTTAGACAAACATAATTTCGCGGCGCAGTAATTCAGTCTGATGTGCCTCTCATGGGTCACGTGGCCAGATCAGATGTAGTTTAAGTACTGTATATTCTTTTACAATTATATTTTGCATAACTTTTAGGTTTATTTAAAAATCTCTTCCTGTTCATCCGATACGAGTTTCGGATGAACTGCTTTCGATTCACTATTTATAGTAAGTGATTAATCACTTACCCCTTTTAAAACTGATCCATCATTACTATAACAAGCAACTCCCTTTGATATTTGATAAGATGAAATATCATATAACTCCTTTAAAGGTTGCGTGATAATAGTTAGACTGCTCTCTTGTTTTTATTTAAGCAACCAAATAACTTGCCTATTGAGCTTTCTCTGATGCCTTCATTCTCTTGTGACGATGTAGACTGCTTCTTTATAGATTTTGAAAGTTCAATAAAGTATTCTACTTGGCTTTTCTGACAAATGACTTGTTTTGAGGTAAAATGTCGCTTTAGTTTGTTTAGTACCATACTTTCATTTGCGACTATCACCCCACAAACTAAACACTGGGGACAAGGGTGGTTTTCATTACCAGAAAATGTGAACCCCAATTTCATGTAATCTTCATTGTATAAACGAGGCGTCGAAAAGCTTCCTTTACACATCTTCCATATTAATGCAGACCGTTCAACAGTTGATTCTTGCGTAGTTTCCTCTATAATCGATGCATTTTGTTCATCACAAACGTCACCTTCAACTTTTCTTTTATTAATTAGAAACTTATCCATTTTACGGGTGATTCAACACCAATTTCATAACTAGAACTGTGGGAAATTATTGTAAAGATTTATCAGTAACTAAACATAAATTAAAAGCACCGGGGCTTCGTTTATTCACGTTGCAGTTAGAATAAACATCACTAATAACATTTGTATAAATATATAGCGTTTTATAGCGGTGTAAATGAGAAGGGAAGAAACGGAGTTGGAATTATCATCGACAAGGAGCTGAAGGGCGGAGTCTGAGAGGTGTGCCGGAAGAATGATCGGATTATGAGCGTTAAGCTTGAGATGGGGGGAAGTGTGGCTACTATAGGGTGTGGCTACGACCCACAAGTAGGTTCTGATGATGAGGAGAAAGAGACATTCTGGAGAGAACTTGACCAAGTAGTATTGGGAATTCCTGATGGTGAGAGAGAGTGATCGTCGGAGCAGATCTGAACGGGCATGTAGGAAGGCGACGAAGTGGTGAAGAAAGGGTACATGGAGGTTAGAGTAGTGGTGAAAGAAATGAAGAAGGTAAAAAAATCATAGAATATGCTGTGGCCTTCGATCTGGCTATAGCTAACACGAAGTTTAACAAGAGAGTCGGGCATCTGATAACCTATAAGAGCGGGGATAGAATGAGTCAGATTGACGTAGGAAACATCTGAAGGAGGTGAAAAACTGTAAAGTGATTAATGGAGAAAGTGTAGCAGCACAGCACAGGTTGGTTGTGGTAAACTGTGATATAAAAGGGGAAAAGAAGAATAGACGGAAGTGGTGGATACAGAGGAGAATAAAGAAACATCCTCCACTAGTACATCCATGACCAGATGAAAGGGGTAGGGGCTCAGAGCTGACCCTTGGTGTAGCCCTACGACAATGGGGAACCCTTCTGTTATTCCGACACTAGACCTGACCTGAGTTTCTGTTCCCTCATACATCTCCTTCACCAACCTCACGTACTTCTCCGACACCCACTTTTTCCTCATACACCTCCATACCTCCTGCCTGGCCACTCTGTTGTATGCCTTTTCCAGGTCTATAAACACCATGTGCAGATCCACTTGCATCTCTCTATATTTCTCCATCAATCGCCTTAGCGCAAATATCGCATCCGTTGTCCCTCTTCCTGGCAAATCCAAACTGCTCCTCACCAATTTTCTTTTCCTGCCGTATCCTTCCTTTAGTTACTCTTTCCCATATCTTCAATGTGTGTGACATCAGCTTGATCCCTCTATAGTTGCCACAGCCTTGAACATCTCCTCTTCCTTTGTAGATTGGGACGAGAATACTTTTCCTCCATTTCTCTGGTATCTTTTCCTGTTGGGCTATTTTACACATCAGATCCCATAACATATCCACGCCCTCACTGCCCAAACTTTTTCACACTTCCCCACGTATCTGGTCTGCCCCCACAGCCTTTCCATTCTTCATTTTTCTCAGTACCCAAACCACTTCCTCTCCACTTATGTCTTGCACCGTCTCTCATTTGCCTCTCCATCCTCGCACATCTCTCTTGGATTCTCCTCATTTAGTAGTTTTCGGAAATATTCTTTCCATCTTCCTCTGATTTTGTCCTTATCTTGTAATACTACTCCTGAGGCATCCTTTATCTGCTTGACTGATATATGGGTGAATGAGGATGATATTCCTAGAACAATGAAGACGGAGAGAGAGAGAGAGAGAGAGATAGATACGTAGTCTTTCATGAAGATAAACAAGGCGAAAATACAGTAAAAGTGCATTAGATGAGAATCAAAAAGATGTGTCAAGGATGGAGATGCAAGGTTAGAAATTACTGACAGTAGTTTTAAAGCAGTATGGTGTGAAGTGGAGGTGGACAGGATGAAATGTTCAGTGGAGTGTTTTTGTATACACCTGGTAATGTGGAAAGCATCGAGAAGAAAATGTTACGCAAACTGGTGTGGCCAATAAGAAACGGAGGATCGTTATGTGCGATTTCAAATATGGTAATGTAGACTCCAATGAAGAGACAGCATCAAGAACCAAAGACAATGATATTGTTGACTTTTGAAGAGATTTGAAGAGGCAGAAAGTGAAAATCGTCAGTATTTTACCTCGATATGATCAAAATGAATTTTTGGATACCTGAATTGAGTTTGAGGGAAGATTGGATTTCTATAAGAGGGATGGCCTACACGTGAATGCGATTGGTATCAGGAGTCTTGAAATAATAATAACTGATATGAGACCTAACACAGATAATCAGGGAAACTGAATTATAAAGGGGGGGTGAGAATTTGTGTATAAGAGAGACGATGATATTTTACTGTGTAAACCCACATAGTGGCCAAGGTGGATGAAATAGACAGCCCACCCCAGTATTTTTCATGGATAAAAACTTCATCAGCATTCCATCTCTTATCAAGTATTTACCCTCCTCCATCGTTAATTAATCGCTTAACGGCATGCGAATATAACCCCAGTAAAACTGAGAATACAGTAGTTAATTATTTTAGAAAATGGGAACATGAAAGAAAAAACAAAAGTGTGTGTGTGTGTTTATTTGATGGGGGTGAGGGGATACCAGTGATATCCAGTAATTAATTATTGTAGAAAATGTGAACATGAAAGATAAAAAATGGTGTGTGTGTGTGTGTGTGTGTGTGTGTGTGTGTGTGTGTGTGTGTGTGTGTGTGTGTGTGTGTGTGTGTGTGTGTGTGTGTGTGTGTGTGTGTGTGTGTGTGTGTGTGTGTGTGTGTGTGTGTGTGTGTGTGTGTGTGTGTGATCGGAATAGCAGTAATACCCAGTAGTTAATTATTTTAGAAAATGTCTACTGCAATCCATTGACAAATATTTTCCCATAGTTCCACACTCGGACCAATGACCCCAACACTTGATGATATATCCTCCCAGAATTGCAATCTCTAGTCATTAACCATGATACGATATGCGAATAATTACTCTGAATGCCATACGCGAGCCCAAAGACACAACGTGATGTCACTGAGAGATGTGTTCCCCAGAGAAATTCCAAGGATTCCATTCTCTATCTTATCTCGAACCATCATCCACAATTCTACATGCGAACCTTTACCCAGAATTCCATACGAGAACAATTATCCAGAAATCCATGCGCGAACAATTACCTAGAATTCATACGCAAACAATTACCCAGAATTTCATATGCGAACCAAAACACAGATGTAACGTTACTGACGTTAACATTATGAGTTAACGTAACGTTAACGCAACCTTACCCCAGGGAAATTCGAAACATTCCATACTCCTCACGTCATGAATCCTTATCTCTAACTATTACCCACAATTCCATACTAAACCAATTACCCATAAGCCACCACTGAAAACAAACAAAAACAAGACACTCGCACAAATCTGACACCCACGAAACACAGGAAGTCACACCTCCCGCTACTATAACTTCCTTTTCCACTTCAACTGAATGATGTCACTTATTTACACCTAACAAATGACGTCACTTATTTACATATGAAAATGACGTAACTATAGGTGATAACAACACACACCGATAGCAGTTGTGTCAATCCCCCCATTTACTGTACCCCTATTTGGTTTAAAGTGTCCCACCAATCAAGGCACGAATCCTTATCTTATCTTGATCTGCTTCATACTGTCCGACCAATGATGCCACGGTTCCTGAGTCAGTCCCCCAACGTTTACCCTCCCCTTATTTGGGTTCAGAGTGTCCAACAGACGTCATGAGCATGGGATGTTTGGAATTTCCCTGAGGGAACAGCTGGCAGTGACGTCATCACAATCAAATTCCTGCCATGTACCCTCAAGGGTACATGGCAGGAATTTGATTTAATTTCATATAGTAATAGATATGATAGTACTACATGAAACATTTACATCATGGCTAACTTCCTATCTACAATTTTCCTCCAGATCAGTCTGTTACTTGTCAAGACTCCAACATTTTCAGATCTTATATTTCTATCGTCTAAGGCACTTTGTACCGTATCAATCCACCTATATCTTGGTCTTCCTCTTGGTCGGTTTCCTGCCAACCTGATAGAGAACACTCGTTTGGCTAATCTTTCCTCGCCCATTCTGTTTAAGTGACCATACCACCTGAGATTAGCTCTGCTAACGAATTCCTGGATGCTGACAATGTCAAGTTCTTTCCTAATATCCTCCTTTTTAATATGATATTGCCATTGATGCCATCTGTTCACGCCTAATCTTTCTCAGGACTCATATCTGCCGTCTCTAGTCTTTGGTCAAGTCTTTTACTTCTGACCCAGCTTTCAGATCCATAAGTTAAGACTGGTTTGAACACTGTCTTGTACACAGCTAATTTAGTGTTCCGACTAATTTCTCTCTTATTCCATATGAGTGTATTCAATTGACTTCCTACTATATCAGCTTTGTTGATTCTGTTGTCTATTTCCATATTTAATTTACCATCTTCACTAAAAAACGTGCCTAAGTAGCTCAAATATTTTAATTGTTGTACAGGTTCTCAGTTCACAACGCAGTTGACATTTTTATTGTCCTTGTCTTTTTATTGCTGACCTTCATACCATATCTATTACAACAGTATATCATGTCTTCATTATTTTTTTTTTTCAATTGCAGGGTGAGGTTTCCTATTAAAATGCTTTTCATCTTAAAGAATTGGGCTTTTCATTGTTTGTTTATTCTTGACCTTATAAGTTCTCTTTCTCTGCCATCTTCTGTTATTAAACTTCCTAAGTAAGTAAAACATTATACTTGTTTTATTTGTTTCCCGTTGATGTCTATATGCTTTTTATTAATAGGTTTTTGCCTGTAACAAGGATCTGAGTTTTTTCTGTGTTGATTTTCATTTTATATTTTTCAAGGTTTTTATTTAATAATTCTAATATTGTTTTTAATGTTCTTCTGTTTTCTGTTACAAGGGGTATGTCATCAGCAAATCTCAAACACAAGACTTGCTCACCATTTATCTTTATGCCGCCGTTCATCTCATCTTTGGTATACTGAATGGAATTTTCAATATATAAATTAAATAAGAGTGGTGAAGTATACATCCTTGTCTTACTCCACTCCTTATATTTATTATTTTCTCCTTATCATTGATTTAATCTCTCCATATTGGTTTCTAGATATTTGAGAAGTTAATTTTCTATCCGGATGGAAACGGTAAGTCAAAGGAAATGATTGACTTGGTTGGTATCAATGATTTTAGAGGCGAGAAGTATTCTATGAGGGAGGATGTAAATGAGTTGTTAGACGAGACAAATCTGAAGAGATAGCAGTTGAAGATGTAAGTCTCCTACCAAACTATGATATGAAAAAGGAATGATGTAGAATTTGTGAATCTGTTGTTTCTATTTGACGGAAAGTTAGGATTTGTACAATGCAGACGGACTGTATCTAAATGGTTTTGGTGTTAGATGTTTGCAGAGAGCTTCGTTCAGCGAGCATGGCGACGGGCAAACTAAACCATGAAGCGAGTGATTGTGAGAATGACCAAGTGAGGAATCTAGTCTCTCAAGCAAAAATATTGAATAGGATAATCAATTCAAAAAGCAAAAGTGGGTAGGGGAATAAAGGGATGTTGCCGTTTCTATATACTAATGCCAGAAGTATCGGAAAGAAGAGGGAGGACTTTTTGGCATTGGTTCGTGCAACCTCACCAAAAGAGGCATTAGTGAGACTTGGCTAACAGCAGACGATGTACTTACAGGGACTGAATGTGAAGGGTTCAGTATTTTCAGGGAAGATAGGATGGAGGAGGAGTACTGCTGATGTTTGCAGATGAATTACAACCAAAACAAATGTGGGACAGGCAGGAGAGCCAAGGAATTCCACAGATGATCTTGAAGACTTGTGTCGCAAAATTAGTACAATGCGTACAGGTCGAGTGATTATTATGGGTGACCTCAACCGTGGAGATATAGAGAAAAACAGGAAGGAAATAAGAGCACATGGCAGGAAGGAAATAGGATTTTTACACGTGCTTAGATATAATTACTTAAGGCAGCATGTGTTGGAGTGTACTAGGGGTGGGAGAGTACTGGGCCTGGTAATAGGATCAGAAAAGCTGGATATAACTAAGATGAAAATAGCCATGCTGTCTCCACTTATGAGATTGTAAAACATGAGGAATATTCTATCAAGAAAGGGTATTTGTGTAACTACAACGAAGGTGATGCAATTATGATATGCTTTGGAAGAAGCTTAAATCTCTACAGAAAGCAGTATTGAATTGTATACCTAGGGTAAGATGGGTTAAACACATACCAGTTAGATGGATGAGTAATATCATTAATCATGAGCTGCAGAAGACGAAAATGCTGTGGACGGTGTATAAAGGGAAAGATGACCAGAAAACCCGTGAACATTACCTGGCTCAGTTAAGAAAGGTGACAATGAAGGCAAAATCTGAATATGAGAATTAGTAGAGCAGGCCAAAGGAAATCCCAAAGAGTTCTTTCATTATGTGGCAAGTAAGAGGAAGAATGATTAAGGAAGATTAACCTTACTGAGTGATGATGATCACGAGAAGATAGAAGCAGGTAAAATAGTAGATTTACTGAGTAACCACTTTGCAAGCATATATCTTCCTGGTGAAGTTGTAAACACTAATGCGCGAACAAAGGTGGATGAACTGGAGGTTCTTAGGGTATTGCAGCATCTCAATGCAAATACAGCTGTAGGATTAGATGCGATATCAGCTAGTGTTTGGCGAGAGTGTGCAAGGGGAACTGGCAATGCCTTTGACTAAGCTGTTTAATTTAAGTCTCAGCTATGGTAGAGCTCCAAGGGAGTCGAAGGAGGGCAAAATTATTCCTTTGCATAAGGGAGGTTCTAAGACTACAGTAGTAAATTATAGACCAATCAGTATCTCAGGCGTGGTAGTAAAAAAAGAGAACTCAAGAATGAGTAGATGAAAATATGATACTGTATGAGGTTTAACATGGTTTTGTGAAAGGTCGATCATACCGTAGTAATTACTACCTTTTGATAATAGAGTAACAGCTGAGTTGGATAAAGGAAATGGCTACACGATGATTTTGCAAATGCATTTGGCAGAATACCACATGGAACGCTGTCACACAAATTAGAAGAAACAAGGATGGATATGACACTGGTTAAGTGGATAACAGGGTGGCTTCTGGAGAGTTATCCAACGGTGGTGTGTGGAGCGGCAGAATCGACGCTAAAGCTGGTGTCTAGTGGTGTGCCACAAGGTTTCAGTGCTGGGACCATTGCTGTTTAATTTATACATAAATGATATAGGAAATAACCTGGAAGGAAATATTCAGTTGTTTGGTGATGATGCGAAATTAGGTAGAGCAATAGTTAATCAAGGCGATGTAGAGAGTTTGCAGGAAGATTTAAATAGGCTGTCAGTATGGGCAAAAGTTAAAGGGTATCAGTTTAATGTCGAGAAATATAAAGTTATGCACTTTGAGATAAATAGATTACAAGCCGTTTATCACATTGATGACACTGTACTCCAGGAAATAGACGAAGCTGGTGATTAGAGGTGGTGGTAGACAGAGAGTTAAAGTTTAGAGGACATACTGCTAAGGTTGCTAAATTAGCACATAAGATTACTTGGATAGTGAAGAACACATTAACAAGTAGAGATAAGTGGTTGTAATTCCTCTTTATAAGGCTATGATATGCCCACATTTTTTTGGATAACTTGTCCTTGAGTAATGTTAGGACTTCATCTGTTGAGACATTAGTGAACAAAGAAGATATGTCCAAGCTAGCCATGATGTCATTTTCATCAACTGTAATATCCTTGATGTATGTAACAAATTCTTGATAAAGGATGTTGAATTTCCTGAAAAACGTCTTAGGTATTTGGCAAGATATTTTGAAAGATTGTACGTTGGCGAGTCGATACCTTCTAAAATTGGGCGTATTGGGGTGTTCTCTTTATGGATTTTAGCCTTGCTTACACATTGCATCAGGTCCGGTTACTTCAAATTTCAAGATAATATTTACAAACAAAATCATGGACTGGCTATGGGTAATCATTTATCTCCAGTTCTCGCAAATATTTACTTAGAGGATTTTGAAACCAAGGCTATCTCTTCCTTTATTTTAACACCTAAAGTTTGGAAACGTTATGTGGATGATGTGTTCATTGTTTGGAGCCATGGACATGAATCCCTTATGGTTTTCCTCGAACATCTCAATAGCCACATCTTAATACATCAAAGTATTAAGTTTACTGCCGAGCTTGAAACGGATAATTCCTTGCCTTTTCTTGATGTCAAACTGACTCTCTCTTCTGGTAAACTCAAAATATCGATATATAGAAAGCCCACACCAACAGATATCTGCACAGTCAGTCCCATCATTTCCCTCCTCATAAGCTTGAAATAATTTCCACCTTGGGACATAGAGCCCGTTGTCTTCTTGATGACCCAAACGAACTTCTTACAGAAATAAACCATCTGAAAACTTCTTTCGAAGTTAATGGATATTCCAAGAAAATCATTGACAAATTCCTTCTTAATCCTCCTAGACATCACTCAGAAGAAACAAATAGATTCAAAGGCAATATATCTATTCCTTACATAAGTACTGTTTCACATAAATTAGCAAAAGTTCTAAGAAAATACAATATCAGAACTTTGTTCACTCCACTTCCAAAGATCCGTTCCTTAATTAGCCACCCAAAACCTTGTCATCATCAATTCAAATACCCTGGTGTATATAAAATATTGTGTGATTGTAATATTCCTTACTTTGGGCAGACAGACAAATCTATCGAATTGCGTATGGAAGAACACATGATGGACATTACTTACAAGAGAGAGCGAGCCAGTGCCTTATCAAGTCATATCCTTTTCTCAGCTAATCCTAATGGTGATAACCAAAGTCACAAAGTCTGCTGGGAAAAATCTACTAACATCTTCCGTTACAGTGACGAACTAGAGAGAAAAATTGTGGAATCTACAGAAATCATCTTCGATCCTGTTCATGTAAATAACAACTTGAGCTACAACCTCCCAGATAGTCATTCAGCTGTAATCATGTACTGGCGTTCACGTGATGCTGCAAGCACGCACTCTCCCAACAATGCAACAAACGTAAGAACAGCTTCAACTACAACTACAACGTTTACATGCTAATTATGTATAGAGACTGTCTATGTTGTTCATAGTCTTTTAACCCTCAATGTTTAGTGTTTTTTTCTTCTTTTATAATGTCACCTGAAGAAGGCTGTTACAGGCCGAAACTAGTAGTGTTTGTATATTAAAACCTTTTTTACTTAAATCTTGGTTCTAGTCATTCAAATCTTTTTAAAAACTATGTATGTTAACTGAGTCCATGATCATCCTATTATATATATATATATATATATATAAAATATATATACGTGTTTTTTATACTTGTTCTGTTATTACAATTTTAAGTCTCTGTAATTTTTTATATACTTCTTTGATTGTGATACCTGAGGATGTTGTTGTAATCAACGAAACTAGTAAACTAGTAGTATCTTTTTAAATATATCTTGTCATCTTTTATCTCTCGCTAACAGTCATTGAAGCTTTTTTATAATATTTCAACCGAGTAAAAATGAATTCTGAAAAAAAAAATATGCGTGCGTGCGTGCGTGCGTGCGTGCGTGTGTGTGTGTGTGTGTGTGTGTGTGTGTGTGTGTGTGTGTGTGTGTGTGTGTGTGTGTGTGTGTGTGTGTGTGTGTGTTAAAGATGTGTGTATATATATATATATATATATATATCAGGTGGCCATAAGTAGTAGGGGTGGTACTTCTGACCAGATCAAGATCAAGATAAGATAAGCAATCTGTGTGAGTGGTTGTTCATCTGATTACATCATTGTGTGTGTGAAGTCAGGAGTTTGGAATGTTTGGAAATTCCCTGGGGGCATATGTGTCAGTGACGTCATTTCTCGTATTTTGGTTTGCGTATGGAATTATGGGTGATGGTAGAGATGAGGTGTGTGTGTGTGTTGTCATCAGATGTAGATAACTGACATCATTTGTTAGTTGTAAATAAGTAACATAATTTGTTAGTAGTAAATAAGTGACATTATTTTTTTGAATGGAAAAGAAAGATATATTAATGGATAAGGATTCGCGTCATGATTGGTGGGACACTATGAACAAAATAGGGGTAGGGTGACTGGGGAAGGCAACGTCCGTGTCGAGGATGTGTGTTGTTAAGAGTTATAGATAAGTAAAAGGTTTTCATATAGCATTATGGGTCATTGTTAGTGATGAGACAGAATTTGGAATGTTTGGAATTTCTCTCGTGGGGCCCCTTCTGTCAGGCACATTACCTAGTGTGTTTGGATCGCAAAACGCATTGTGGGTTAGTAGTAGGGTATCCACTAGTGACAAGATCAAGATCAAGATAAGAGAAGGAATCGTGACGTCATTGGTTGATAAGAAGGTGACATCATTTTGGGTGTGACATCATGAGATTGGAATGTTAGGAATTTCCCTGGGGGTATATGTGTGTGTGACATCACATTGTTTGTTTTGTTCGCATATGGAATTATGGGTGATGGTAGAGATAAGGATTCGTGTTGTGATTGGTGGTGCACTACTAACAAGATGAAGATCAAGACAAGATAAGGAATCGTGATGTGAATGTTTGTTGTTATCAGATGTAGATAAGTGATGGTATTGTTTTGAATGGAAAGGAAGATATATTAGAGAAAAGGATTCATGTCATGTTTGGTGGTGTACATATGACAAGATCATCATCAAGATAAGATAAGGAATCATGACGTGAATGCTTGTTGTTATCAGATGTAGATAAGTGACATCATTTGTAAATAAGTGACATTATTGTTTTGAATGGAAAGGAAGATATATTAGAGATAAGGATTCGTGTCATGATTGGTGGGACACTAGTGACAAGATCAAGATAAGGAATTGTGACATGGATGTGTGTTGTTATAGAGTTTGGAATGTTTGGAATTTCGCTGGGCCCTCATCTGTTTGGAACATCACATGTTGTGTTTGGTTCGGTTATAGCATTGAGGGTGGTATTTAGAGATAAGAATCATGACATTCTGTGTTTGGAAATTTCTGGGGAAAATATGTCTTTCTCTGATATCACATGGGATTTTGGTTTGGCTATGGAATTATGGGGTAGGTTTTTGAGATAAGATATCTTGGAATTTATTTACGGTGACACACATCAGTCATTGTTGACATGTTTTGTTTGGTTGTCTATAGATGGGTGTACTAATTTCCAATACATTATGGGGTATTTCTTTCCTGTTAAAGGGTGGGAATACTTAGAGTATAATCGTGATGGCAGGTGTGTTTAGGGTTTTCTGAATAATTTAATTTTATGCTAATGTCACTCAAAGATAGATTTTTTTTCTTCTATTGATGGCTGTACTAATTTTTCAATACATTTGGGGTATTTCTTTCCTGTTAAAGGAGGGAATTCTTAGAGAAAGTCATGATGCTGGGAGTGTTTCGAGCTCTTCTGAATAATTTAATTATATGCTGGTGTCTCTAGGGCATTTTAAAATAAATCAATTAAAATAAACGGTCAGTTAAATGGATTCTGAGAAATTCGAATGATAATTTAAAATTATTTACAGCCTTCCAGAATGGCTCTTCTAAATACGAATGTTCCAAAAAATATTCCAAAATAGTTGAATTTTATATCCTCACCACAACACAACACAAAAACCACAAAGAACAAAATTTCTCTAAATACTGTAACCTGAAATAGTTGAGTACTTCTTTCTTTAGATTTCAGCCTGTAGATGCTATGTTATCATCATGAGAAATGTCCCCCAGCAAGCGGTTTTCATCAAACGGGTCTTTCATGAAGATGACATGAGTCACATCCATAAATTGCGGTATTGTTCAAAAGGTGTCATTTTCTCAAGTTTGTATATTTCTCAAATAGTTACATATGACTAAATGATTAGCATTCACATTATCCCATGATGCATATCCTACAATTATTCATTCTTCTTTCGCATGGGAAATTATTGGTGTAGTAAATTAAAGCTTACATTTAATTTTTAAAATCAATATTGACAATTAATTTTACCTGCGATTCCTTGTGCTCTTAACCTATTTCTCTAACTGAAATTTATTTATTTTTCTTTAGGAATAGTAATTTTAAGTAATGGATATTTGTGACAATCAAGGTTTTGTACTCGCCCTTGCGTTTTCTTTTAGAAATTTCTTTTCCAAGCACAACAAATAAATAGTTATTTCTTCTTATTTCAAATGAATATTAGCTCTGTAATTTATCCTTTGTTAATTTTTATGTTACCTTTTATTTGACTGTAATATTATTAACAAATGGCTCTGTAAAATTGCCATATTCTTACAGTATTGTAACTTTTCAGGTGAAATCTTCTCCACTAAAATTCTCGCTATTAATTTAATACCGGATTATTCCTTTTGCTTCCAAGAGTTGACAGTTTCATGAAATATTTGGGGCTTGCATTAAAAAATAAGACTTTTAATTGCAGCTTTCGTATTGTGTTGTGGTGTTTGGTATCTTGGAAAGTAAAGTAAAATAATGGGTGAGCCACAAAAGTCATTGAAATTTTCTTTCTTCAGGAAAATAGCACAAGACAAAACTCTTCACCTAGCTCTAAAAGGATAGAAACTGATTATTATTTTAGAATACACATACATTGTGATGTATTTATTCAGGACCACTTGGGAAAAATTACATAGGAAGTGGTCTGATATCCTCGGCTACTTGCAAAGAAGAGGTGACTAAGAAATGGACCTCAGTGAGTGTTATATTCTGAAATGCCAAGATGGGGAACTAATACTTGATGATACAGGAGCTGATGGAGGTAAAGTTTTCTATTAGTTGTGAAGATGCTGAGAGATTTTCACCAAAAATGAATGACATTGATAATCATTTACTATTTTTGGAAATTGAATTAACATCTATTCGTATCATGGGGAAAATTATCGCTAATCATTTAAACTCATCAGTGGTAAAATTAGACTTTCAAGATTTTATCCCATTCGATAAAGATTCTTTATTTTGGGACATTTATGAACATTTTAAAAAACTGTGTGTGATTATTTCTTGACAAAAGAATACACAGAATGTTTAGGGAGTCATGGTGTCATTTCCAGACTGACACAATAACAAATGTATGGAAGTGTTGTTACCATGTTATCCAATTTAAAAATTCTTTTGCATGACCAACTATTTTGATCTAATATAACCAAGAAACAGTGAGTAACAAAAATTTTATTCATCGAACTCTTGGAAAATGTTAAGAGTCTAAGCTAAATCTTATGAAATAATTTTAGGCAATTACATGTTTTGAATATTTCTCAGTGATTATACTTCTAAATAGTATTTCAGCAAAATAAAATATGCAATTTTAAACGTAAATGTACAACATGTGTGCTTTTGTTGCTATGTTTTAACACAGTGAATGTTTTACTCAGTTATTCTGATAGACCTTGGTATTTAAATCCACAACTTTATATCTTAATGCAATTCTGTTTAATTATTTTAAAAAAATTCACAAAATGTTTGTACTCTCCAGATAACACATATACAAATTTTTCCTTTCCCCACACAAAGTAAGATAAAACACACCAACAGTATATCCAGCAGCATGTGAAAAGATGTCATTGAGTCATGTGCGCAAAAGGTTCATTTTTGAAGTAACGGTCAGGGCAGGGCATGGTAAGTGTAAACTCTACTATAAGAAAATACCATAGAGTCCAGTGACTTAAGGTAATTGTTCATCCACTGCAGGTGTTTTTGTTAGGTAATGTAAAAATAATGAGTGACCCACAAATTCTTTGACAGTTTCTCTGTGAAAAGTTTTCATTGTTAAGAATTTTGTAAACGAATGTTACCATAAAATATATTATCAGAGCTAATAATCAGTGAAATAATAATAATAATAATAATAATAATAATAATAATAATAATAATAATAATAATAATAATAATAATAATAATAATAATAAATAACTATTTATTTGCAGTGCCATATGAAGTAATCTAAGAAGAAGAACAATGAAGTAAAACGATTATGAAAAATCGACAGTGGGTGAAAAATATCAACTTTCAGTAATCATTAGGATAATTGATTCCCAATTTCCTTTGAATAAGTGTTCACATTTATTTCCTAAAGAAATCTGTGTTTCTGATGTAATTATTGTAAGATATGCTTTGAAAAAATGACCTTGTAGTTGGAAAGAATTACCTGAAAGAGTTTAAAAACAGCATTCTTGGTTAATAAAATATAACCATCAGCTGAAGTGGGAAATTGGTTCACTATCTCTGGACAAACTAAGAAATTGGATGATAGAATCAACATGAAAATATCAAATATTACTCAGCAAAGGAAGAGAAAAATCAAAAATATTAATGAGGTTAATAGAGAGGGCTGTTCTTGATTTAAATGAAATTGGATGCACAAAACGTGAAAACATAACGTGTTCTTTTAAATGCTTTTGGAAACATAATGAAAGATTCTGTGCTTTTAATAATTCTCAGAAGTATATGTATTGGTTTCAAAAAAATAAATATGCCACCCTTAATTTTACTACAGTAATAAATTCCCAACGATCACGAAATGAAAAATTAACATTCAGATGAGAGTCATAAACAATTGTCAAAAACCACATGATGGCAATTCCACAAGCATGGGAAGAACCTTTGATTTATTTTCATATTTATTTATTTTCTGAATTGTTAGATTCAATAAATACAATTTATAGATAATATTTTATTCAAATAAAATGTGTAAATTTAAATGAACAATTGGGTGTCGCGATGTGTTATACAAATTTAAGAAGGAGGATAACCTTTTTTTTCTTGTGAAATTTCATGCCACAAAGTAACCAGAGACTTTTTTGATTCATTGAATTAAAAGTCTTATTTGTTCATGCAAGCCCTGAAATATTTCAAGAAACTGTCAAATCTTGGAACCAAAAGGAATAATCGGGTATTATATTAATAGCGAGAATTTTAGTGGAGAAGATTTCACCTGAAAAGTTACAATACTGTAAGAATTTGGCTATTTTACAGAGCCATTTGTTAATAATATTACAGTCAAATAAAAGGTAACATAGAAATTAACAGAGTATATATTACAGAGCTAATATTCATTTGAAATAATAAGAAATAACTATTTATTTGTTGTGCTGGAAAAAGAAATTTCTAAAAGAAAACACAAGATCGAGTTCAAAACCTTGATTGTCGCAAATATCCATTACTTAAAATTACTAATGCTAAAGAAAAAGATAAAATAAATTTCAGTTAGAGAAATAGGTTAAGAGCACAAGGAATCGCAGGTAAAATTTATAGTCAATATTGGTTTTTAGAATTAAATGTAAGCATTAATTTACTACACCAATAATTTCATATGGGAACAAAGAATGAATAATTTTAGCTATGTGTCATCACAATCATGTGAATGCTAATCACTTAGTCATATGTAAGTATTTGAAAAACATCCAAACTTGGGAAAATGACACCTTTAGAACAATACCGCAATTTATGGATGTGACTCATGTCATCTTCATGAAAGACCCCTTTGAAGAAAATTGCTCATTGAGGGATATTTCTCATGATGATAACATAGCTTCTATGGGCTGAAATCTAAAGGAAGAGGTTCTCAACAATTTCAGCTTACAGTATTTACATAAATACTGTAAGCTGTGGTTTTTTTGTTTGTCTTGTGGTATGGATATAAAATTCAACTATTTTGGAATTTTTTTTGGAATATTCATATTTAGAAGAGCCGTTCTGGAAAGCTGTAATTTTAAATAATCACAAGAATTTCTAGAATAAACACAAAAGGATTTGTAATCCATTTAGCTTACCGTTTATTTTAATTTATTTATTTTAAAATGCAGTAGAGACACCAGTATATAATTAAAGTATTCAGAAAAGCTCGAAACACTCCCGCCGTTACGACTTTCTCTAAGAATTCCCCCTTTTAACAGGAAAGAAATACCCAATAATGTATTGAAAATTACTACACCCATCTATAGACAAGCAAACAAAACATGTTGACAATGACTGATGTGTATCACCCTCGGAAAATTCCAAGATATTTTATCTTAAAAACATCACCCACAATTCCATAGCCAAACCAAAACCCCATGTGATATCACAGAGAAACATATGTTCCCCAGAAATTTCAAAACACATAATGTCACAATTCTTATCTCTAAATACACCTGCAATGCTTTAACTGAACCAAACACAACACATGATGTCCCTGACAGACGTTGGCCCCAACGAAATTCCAAACTTCCAAACATTCCAAACTCTATAACAACACACATCCACATCACGATTCCTAATCTTATCTTGATCTTATCACTAGTGTCCCACCAATCATGATATGATTCCTTATTCACTAATATATTTTCCTGTTCCATTCAAAACAATAACGTCACTTATTTACAACTAACAAATGATGTCATTTATTTACACAGAACAAATGATGTCATTTATTTACACAGAACAAATGATGTCACTTATCTACATCTGATAACAACAAACATTCACGTCACGATTCCTTATCTTATCTTGATCTGGATCTTGTCACTAGTGTCCCAGCAATCACGACATGAATCCTAATCTCTAATATATCTTCCTTTGCATTTAAAACAATAAAGTCACTTATTTACAAATGACGTCACTTATCTACATCTGATAACAACAAACATTCATGTCACGATTCCTTATCTTATCTTGATCTTCATCTTGTCACTAGTGCACCACCAATCACAGCATGAATCCTTATCTCTACCATTATCCATAATTCTATATGTGAACAAAGCAAACAACGTGACGTCACACACACATATGCCCCCAGGGAAATTCCTAACAATCCAATATCATGACGGCATGCCCCAATGACGTCATCTTCTTATCAACCAATGGCGTCACGATTCCTTATCTTATCTTGATCTTGATCTTGTCACTAGTGGCTACCCTACTACTTCGGTGATTTTAGAGATAAGGAATTGTGACGTTATGTGTTTCTAAATTTCTTCGGAAGATATGTCTCTGTGACATCACGTGGTGTTTTGGTTTGCCTGTGGAATAGTGGGCAATGTTTAAAGATAAGGTATCTTGGCATATTCCCAGGGTGAGTGACACACATTGTCATTGTCATCAACTTTTGTCTTTGGTTGTCTGTAGAAAGCTGTACTAATTTTCGAACACATTTTGGGGTATTTCTTTCCTAGTAAACGTTTGGAATTCTCAGTGTAAAGTCGTGATGCCAACAACATTTTGTCTTTTCAGAAAAATTTAATAATATGCTGGTGTCCCCTGAAACACAATTTATTTTTCTCATATACATAACTCATATACATTACACAATGCTTGACTATTGGTATTTTTTAGTTTACAGTAAAGAGAAAAACAAACAGCATTTAACAAAAAAATTAAAATAAACGGACACCTAAATGGATTACAAGACCTTTTGTATGTAGTCTAGAAATTCTAATGATAATTTAAATTACTTACGGTCTTTCCAGAATGCCTCTTCTTAATACGAATAGATATTCCAAAATAGTTGAATATAAATCCACAGCACAACACACACACACACACACACACACACACAAGACACAAAACACATGTTGAAAGAAACCTATTCTATTCCTAATTTATTCGATTATTTCTTCCTTGTAGATTATGTCCATTTGGTCCTCGTCAGTAATTCATTTGCACGTTGCCTCAGGTCTGTCCAAATGACATCATAGAGTTGAGGGTACATCCAATTTCCTGTTTTTGGAATTCTGGTAGATTTGTATTTCCTCTATTTTACTTTTAAATTCAGTTCCCAAGATATTCTAACAGAATAACTGAGTTAAATTAATAAATAAATAAATACATTTTATGTGAATTTATTTTCCCACACTGTAGATATGTCTCATATCTGGTCGCAAAGTTGTTCTACCTAGGTGAGAAATCGTGTGTTTAGGTTGGAACTCTTCATTCCTGTGGGAAATTGTTACTGTAGTATAATTAATTCTTACCTTTTTTTTTAAGCTAATACATATAATTCTAATCAGAATAACCGAGCAAAAAAGAAATAAATAAATAACTGATTGTCCTTCTCTGACTATTAATTTTACCTTCGATTCCTTGTGCTCTTAACCTATTTCTGTAACAGACATTTGTTTCATTTATTTCTTTTTCTTTGACGTTAGCAAGTTAAGTAACGGATATTAGACAAAACGAGGTTTTGAACTCTCTATTAGCGTTTTCTTTTAGAAACATTTTTTGCCAGCACAACAAATAAATAGTTATTTCTTATTATTTCGAATGAATATTAGCTGAATGGTATTCCGTACTTTGTAATTACATTAACTTCCATGTTACCAATTTCCAATCATTTATAACTTTGGATTATATGATATGTTTATGTGAGCATACAATTCCACATCTATCATCCCTTTTGATGTTTTGCTCGGTGTTTTCTCATGATGACATCAATATGCTATTAGAGATTATCAGTTCAGAGTAGGTGAATGAAATGTTTACAGATAACTCAAACTATGTCAATAGGTAGTATTAGACAATTTCCTAATCACCAAATGCTAACAGTGCTATGTAAAGTATGATGATCAAATACACTAGTGTGTTGGAGACATCTGCAGATATTGTCACTATTTAATTCATTTTTACTTTTTTCATTTCCAAAGACACAATTACATTATTAGCTATCACATCTGTGTTTGTTTTTGTACACCAAACGTTTTTTAAGAGATTGGGAAACCTGATGGATTTACCTATCTACACTCTCTATGTAAAATAACCAAATTCTAAGAGTCGTATTTTAAGTAGGACTGTTTTTTATAGTCTGGTGACAGAAATTAAGAGATTATACTTAACCAGCGTCTGTAAGTAAGGTTACCATGTTTCTTGAAAACAATATGAAACCAACTATCAAAATATAAAGAAAGAAAGTAAGAACGACAAATTCTAAAGAAAACAAAAATTACCTTCAAATAAATATTTATGATCACAGCAAGCAAGAAATTCATCGGCTTTTCAAAGTTTTGAAATTCATAACCATATTGTTTTCATCGTTTGCAATCATCAAAATCAAGAACAGGTCTGACTATTAAGTCATAATGCTTTTGATTTTTCGCTTCCGATAGGAAGCAATATTTGATATTTGCTTGTTGATTCACTTGTTATCTGGCCACTACGATACCTTTTTATTTTCTACTGCAATCCTTTTAAGAGTTTTAGTAACATGATGGGCTAAAATATCTGCTATCTCTCTCTCTCTCTCTGTAAAATAACCAAATTCTAACACTCGCACTGTTAGTATTTGGTATGACTGTTTATTTCTTCTCTGGAGAAGGTATCTACAGATATAGTAACAAAATTGTCACTTTTTAGTTCATTTGTACTTTATTCACAAAACTACAATTCTGCTATTTACTATGACCTCTGTTTTTAATTTCCCTACACTGAAATAGTACGGATGGTAATGTTGTGAAATAAGTTTCGACTCGCAGTCACTTGATTTTAAAGTTTTATCATGTACAGATGTGTGAAAAGAAAAGAAAATCTACCTTCTCTTTATTTTGAAAACAGCATAAAAGTTTTCTGTCTATTTCTTCTTGTTACCTTGTATGAACATTAATTTATCCTTTCTTCTTAATCCAAAAAAATTGTATTTGTGTTATCTGGCCACTGATAGACCACTGTCACCCTCTCGCTTATCCTTTCACCTACTCCACCTAATGCTATTTTCCCCCATCCTAACAATTTCGGACATATGAGTAAGAGAACTAGTCAAATGCTCTAACATCAAAAACACTGTTTGAGGATAAAATACTTAACATAATAAGGACATATAATATAGAATACCCTTCAAGCCACAGAGATAAGGTTTGAAGTCATTCTTACTTTCTTTCTTTATTTTTTCTTTCTTTATTTTTTTTTTTTTGAAAGGACAGTTCGAGGTTATATCGTAGTGTGTAGTGTTCATGCAAGCTCCTGATAAGATAAGTATTATTTTCAGTTATCGTTGATAAATTTACTTAATAATGCGTAGTTTTGTTTGCCTTGCGTATCTTAGTGCATCGGTTTGTGTGCTTTTGGTGTGTTATAATTTATAATCCAGTACGAAGGAAAATGGCGGCCAGTAATGATGGTTCGCCATCTTTATCAATGAGCGGTAGTACAAAAGAGATGATTCAGTGTACTAGCTGCGAAATGTACGCTTTGCGGAATGTGGTCGGAGTGTGGTTAGATGATAATAAAGGAGTGAATGTGTGTAGAAAATGTAGGGAGAATGAGGAATTGAAGTGTATTTCGGATCGTGGCTGTGATATTTTTGTCAAACTTCAGAATGAAGAAAATAGGGATATGACAGGAAACAGCGAGGTTGTACATGAGAATTGTGAGAGTGTGAATGTAGAAAGTGTGAATGATAGTATTAATGGTTTTACAGAGAATAAAAAAGATGAGATAGATGCATTGAGTGAGATCGCGTTGTTGAATGGTGTGATACAAAGGGCAAAACAGCAGCTAGGGCATATGAACAAAAGTCGATTGAATGAACCAGCCAATAGTAAAAAGTATGACAGGAAAAATAGACGTATGAGTGTGAACATGAACAAAATGAAGGATAGAGTGCTGTATGGAGACTCGTTAGTACGGGGTGTGTTAGTACAGGATTTGACAAAATCATACCAACCTGGTGCGACCATAAAGGACGTAACTAAGTCTATTACATAGCAAAAGGAAAGTGTGAAAGAAATGATTGTTGTAGCAAGTACGAATGATTTGAAAGGAGATAAAATGGAAATGATAGAAGACCTGAATGAATTGTTTGAGGTAGCAAAAGACAAGAGAGAGAGAGTTAGAATGATTAGTCTTTTGCCACGGTATGACAGTGAAATGTTTAAAAGGAGAGCCATAATTGCGAATGACTTTATGCGTGGGTTATGTATGACGAGTGGTGTGGAATTTGTGGATGTGTGGAGTGAGTTTGATGGGCGAAAGGATCTATATAAGATGGATGGCTTGCATTTGAATTGTTACGGTGTAAGGAGGCCTGAGAAAGTGTTGCTGAATGTAGTGGATGTGCAGATTCAGGGAAACTAGATTTGTTAAGGGGGGGAGTAGATACACAGTCCCTAGGGAGGCAGTTGAATGTAGAAATGAATATAATATGCCCGAGAAAATAAGGACAACAAATCAGAGTGGGATAGTTAATATAAGGCATCAAGGTAGGGTTGGGGCTAATGGGGGTCTTAAATTCATGTACACTAATACTAGGAGTATTAGGAACAAGAAGGAAGAGTTTTTGGCCATGGTTGGCACTTCCAGACCACAGGTTATTGGTGTTAGTGAAACATGGCTGACTGTAGATGATATAGCTAGTGGGATTGAATGTGATGGGTATAGTGTGTTCAGGAAGGACAGAGAGAATAAAATGGGGGGAGGAGTATTGTTGATGATAGCTGATGAGCTGCAGCCAAGGAGAATAGAAGTTGAATTGCAGGATAGAGAAAAGAGCACATTTGAGTCCATTTGGTGTGAGATCGTGGCTAGCAGAACTAAATATACAATTGGGTGCTGCTATAGACCAGGTGATGGAAAAGATGGTGGTGACAGTATGCACAAGCAAATAGAAGAAATGAGTGGAAGGAGGGTGATTATTATGGGAGATTTCAACTATGGTCGCATTGATAGGAGTGAGGAGAGGACACACGGAAGGAAGGAATTGGATTTTATGCGGTTATTAAGGGATAACTATCTGCAACAGCATGTAATGGAAAATACTAGGGGTCAGAGAGTGCTTGACCTAGTAATTACATCTGAGGATTTGGCTGTAACAAATATGACCACATTGCCACCAATTGGTGAGAGTGCTCATAGGGTCTTGTCTTGGGAGGTGGCTAAAGGTGTGGAATTTTCAATTAAGACAGGGTACATGTGGAATTATCGGGCTGGAAAGTATGACAAGCTTAGGAGTTTGATTGGTTCAGTACCATGGCATGTACAACTTCAAGAACTAGACGTTGATAGTGCATGGGAGGTAGTTAACAAGTGCTTGCATGATGCAATGGCTGACTGTATACCTAGAGTCCGAATAATAAATCAAGTAGTCGTTAAATGGATGAATAACACCATTAAGCTTGAGCTACAAAAAAAGAAACAACTATGGAGGGAATTTAAGGAGAAAGGTGACCGGCAGGCACATGAACGGTATAAAGCGCAGGCCAGAAGGGTAACGAGTGTGGTAAGAAAAGCAAAAAAGGATTACGAAAGAACATTGGCCATGCAGGCTAAAGCGAATCCTAAACAGGTTTTTAATATGTAGCAAGTAAAAGGAAAAATGTACATGGCAGAATGATTTTAAAGAATGCCGATGGTAGGGAGGTAACTGAATCAGTTGATATAGTTGAGTTACTGAGTGAGCACTTTGCATGAATATATCGTCCAGGTGGTGACATTGCAGAAACGAATAAACCAGCAGATTATACAGAAATTGTGGTGAATCAAGTGGAGGTGAGTAGTCTATTGCATAACCTCAATGTCAATACATCTGTGGGATTGGATGGTATACCAGCTTGTGTTGTACGAGAAGCAGCTAAAGAATTGTCAGTACCCTTGAACATTTTGTTTAATTTGAGTCTCGGGTCTGGGTTAGTCCCGAGGGGGTGGAAAGAGGGGAAAACAGTTCCACTGCATAAAGGTGGTTCCAAGCCTGCTGTTGTAAATTACCGACCGATTAGCATATCAGGAATCATTGTCAAGGTCTTAGAGAAATTAGTCAATTAAACAATACAGGATTGGATACATGAAAATGGGATATTGTATGGGAGACAACATGGTTTTGTGAATGGTAGATCATGCCTCAGTAACTTGCTCACGTTTTATAACACAGTGATGGCTGAACTGGATAGGGGTAATGGGTTTACAGTGGTACTACTGGACCTTGCCAAGGCCTTTGATAGGATACCACATGGAACCCTAATCAGTAAACTGGAGCAGATGGGGATGGATATGGTGTTGGTGAGATGGATAGGAGTGTGGTTGAAGGAGAGATACCAGAGAGTAGTTTATACAGGAGTGGAGGCTAAAAGACGGCATGTGAGTAGTGGAGTACCGCAGGGCTCTGTTCTTGGACCACTGCTTTTCAATTTTTTCATCAATGATATAGGAAAGGATTTGAGAGGAAGTGTTCACTTGTTTGCTGATGATGCAAAGTTGGGTAGAGTAATTGTGAGTGCACAGGATGTCAAAATTTGACACGATGATTTGGATAGTTTGGAGGACTGGGCTAGGAAAAATAGATGTCAATTTAATGTGGCAAAGTGTAAGGTTATGCACTTTGGGGTGAAAAGAATAGCAGCAGTATATCGCATTGGTGGAACCATACTCCAGGAGATTGATGAGGCCAGGGATTTGGGAGTGTTGGTCGATAGCGAATTGAAGTTTAGGGGGCACATTGCAAAAGGGACTAAAACAGCTCAACAAATCACTTGGCTTCTGAAAAATACTTTAACATGCAGAGACAAACAAGTTGTTGTTCCTCTGTATCGAGCATTGATAAGACCCCGTCTGGACTACTGTGCCCAGTTATGGGCACCAGGGTTTCTTCGTGATGGGGAGGAAGTGGAGAAGGTCCAGAGACGAGTGACCAAGATGATAGCAGGTCTGTGGAATAAACCTTACGAGAATAGGTTGAAGATTTGTGGGTTGCAGAAATTGGACGATAGGCGAAGGAGGGGTGATATGATTGAGATATTCAAATTACTGAAGGGTTTCTATAAGATTAATCCAGAAGATATTTTTGATAATATGACTGGTGGTGGGAGGACTAGGGGCCATGCATGAAAGCTGGGCAAGAGCGTGGTTGACAAGGGTGTTACGGCTAGGTTTTTTACTTGGAGAGTGGTGAATGAGTGGAATAAGCTTCCAGAGTCTGTTGTGGGTGCTACGACCGTGAATGAATTCAAGGCAAGGTATGATAGATACTGTGTGAATGTCGAATATTTGTTCTTGACATGAGGTTAGGGCCTCCCTCGATGAGTCTGTCGACTTTTAGAGTTGCGCGGAACAATAATAATAATAATAGTTGGTTTCATATTGTTTTTAAGAAACATGGTTACCCTACTTACAGACACTGGTTAAGTATAATGTCTTAATTTCTGACTATAAAAAACAGTCGTACTTAAAGTACGACTGTTCGAATTTGGTTATTTTACATAGAGAGTGCAGATAAGTAAACCCATCAGGTTTCCCAATCTCTTAAAAATCGTTTGGTGTACAAAACCAAACACAGATGTGATAGCTAATAATGTAATTGTGTCTTTGGAAATGAAAAAAGTAAAAATGAATTAAATAGTGACAATATCTGTAGATGTCTCAAACACTATTTGATCATCATACTTTAAATAGCACTGTTAGCATTTGGTGATTAGGAAATTGTCTAATGCTACCTATTGACATAGTTTGAGTTATCTGTATACATTCCGTTCACATACTCAATCCCCGAACTGATAATCTCTAATGGAATGTTGGTGTCATCATGAGAACACACCGAGCAAAACATCAAAAGGGATGATAGATGTGGAATTGTATGCTCACATAAACATATCATATAATCCAAAGTTATAAATGATTGGAAATTGGTAACATGGAAATTAAACTATTTACAAAGTATGGAATACTATTGAGCTAATATTCATTTGAAATAATAAGAAATAACTATTTATTTGTTCTGCTGGCAATAAATGTTTCTAAAAGAAAACGCTAATGGAGAGTTCAAAACCTCGTTTTGTCTCATATCCGTTACTTAACTTGCTAACGTCAAAGAAAAATAAATAAACGAAACAAATATGTGTTACAGAAATAGGTTAAGAGCACAAGGAATCGAAGGTAAAATTAATAGTCAGAGAAGGACAATCAGTTATTTATTTATTTCTTTTTTGCTCGGTTATTCTGATTAGAATTATATGTATCGGCTTTAAAAAAAATAAAAGGTAAGAATTAATTTTAATACAGTAACAATTTCCCACAGAAATGAAGAGTTCCAACCTAAACACACGATTTCTCACCTAGGTAGAACAACTTTGCGACCGGATATGAGACATATCTACAGTGTGGAAAAATAAATTCACATAAAATGTATTTATTTATTTATTTATTTAACTCAGTTATTCTGTTAGAATATCTTGGGAACTGAATTTAAAAGTAAAATAGAGGAAATACAAATCTACCAGAATTCCAAAAACAGGAAATTGCATGTACTCTCAACTCTATGATGTCATTTGGACAGACTTGAGGCAAAGTGCAAATGATTTACCAATGATGACCAAACGGAAATAATCTAAAAGGAAGAAATAGTTGACTAAATTTCATGTTATTTACAGAAATTTCATTTTTTTTCAACATGCGTTTTGTGTCTTGTGTGTGTGTGTGTGTTGTGCTGTGGATTTAAATTCAACTATTTTGGATGTATTCGTATTAAGAAGAGGCCTTCTGGAAAGACCGTAAGTAATTTAAATTTTCACTAGAATATCTAGACTACATACAAAAGGTGTTGTAATCCATTTAAATGTATATTTATTTTAATTTATTTGTTAAATGCCATTTGATTTTTCTCATGACTGTAAACTAAAAAATACCAATAGCCAAACATTTTGTAAAAAAGATAAGTTTTATTAGAAAAGTAATGAATTTAAGATCTTTAATGTAGACAAATCAAAATATTCAGATGAGTTATGTATATGAGAAAAAAGTGTGTGTTCGAGGGGAGACACCAGCATATAATTATATTTTTCAGAAAAGCCTAAACGCTGTCGCCATCACGACTTTACACTGAGAATTCCCAACCTTTAACAGTAACGAAACTTTTCACCCCAAAATGTATTGGAAAATATGTTCAGCCATCTATAGACAACCAAAGACAATACTTAACAAAATGTGTCACTCACCCTGGGAAAATTCCAAGATATCTTATCTCTAAACATCGCCCACTATTCCATAGGCAAACCAAAACACCACATGTCACAGAGACATATGTTCTCCAGAAATTTACAAACACATAACGTCACGATTCCTTATCTCAAAAATAACCACAATCCTATACGTGAATCAAACACACTATGTTATGTCCCTGACAGAATGGGGCTCCCAAGCGAAATTCCAAACAGTCCAACCTGTGTCTTATCCCTAACAATCACCCATAATGAATTCGTGTCATGATTGGTGACTGACGTCACCAATCATGACACAAATCCTTATCCACTAATATATCTTCCTTTTCAATTCAAAACAATAATGTCACCTATTTATAACTAACAAATGACGTCACTTATCTTCGTCTGATAATAACACACATCACGTCACGATTCCTTATCTCATCTTGATCTTAATCTGGTTAAAAGTGTCCCACCAATCATGACATGAATTCCTTATCCATCTTCTTTTTCCATTCAAAACAATAACGTCACTTATTTACAAGTCACAAATTATGTCACTTATCTTCATCTGATAATAACACACATCCACATCACAATTCCTTATATTATCTTGATCTTGATCTGGTTAAAAGTGTCTCACCAATCACGACACGAATCCTTGTCCACTAATATATCTTCCTTTTCCATTCAAAACAATAACATCACTTATTTTCAACTAACAAATTAGGTCACTTATTTTCAACTAACAATTTACATCACTTATCTTCATCTGATAATCACACACATCCGTGTCACGATTATTTATCCTATCCTGATCCTGATCTAGTTAAAAGTGTCAAACCAATCATGACACGAATCCTTATTTCTACCATCACCAATAATTCCATATGTGAACCAAAACACGAGAACTGACGTCACTAACACATATGCCCCCAGGGAAATTCAAAACATTCCAAACTCATTGCATCACACAGACAATGACATAATCAGATGAACAACCAATCACGTCACGATTCCTTATCTTATCTTGATCTAGTCTGATGTGATACCCCCTACTACTGCCATAAACTAACTTTCCTTCTTTGGAGGCATCTGTAGCCATAACCAATAAACGGAATGAGAACCAAATTTATATTGACACATTTGAAGGCAATGGGAGATGATTTTCACAAAAAAAAGATTTAGTACCAAAAGTCCCCGATAGGGGGAATTTCGGCGCTGCCGAAGCGCAAGCTGTCAAATGTTTGGAGTAAATGCAGGTAAAAAGGATTATGCAAATTGTACTGTGCGTACATGACAGCAGCGCCACCAATTCCACTTAAAAAGGGATTGGGAACGTTCCGTTACTCAATCACAATTTAAGAAGTAGAAACCTTAATGAGAAAATAGTGCTTGCATCTTAGTATGAAAGGAAATAAATATATTGAAAGAAATAATTGTCAACTCATATAAGAACATTGATTGTATAATATTAGAAAAATTAGATAATTAATGTACAGTATTTAGTTATAAGAATGTTGTATGAGAGAGGCTGGTTTTTACACTTGAAATAAGAGATTAAAGATTCGAGTTAATTCTTATAAAATTTTGGAAAGGGGATTAATTTAGTATGGATGACATAGAGGTTAGCTTAAACAAAACCCAAAGCTCAAGGTCATAATTCCCGAATTGAGACTTCGTCGTGTGTCAGTCACGTGCACACGGACCGCATGATGTTTTGGCAGAAAAACACCACTCTAATTGGTCAGTGAAAGCGACTCCAGTAAGGGGGGAAGAAAGGAAATTGAAGAAGGCGCCGGTGGGGATCATCGTATAAAATGATTAGGAGCCCCTCCTCCCCACGAGGCTTTTTTCCACCGAGTTTTCTTCACGAGTCTTCGTGTAGATCTCACGCGGTTTTTCTGAGTTACGGGTTAGGAGTTTTCTCCGTCCGACACAATAAGGAAACAAAGTGTGCGGGCTTTCGATTCCGTGGTCCTATTGTAAGAAATGAGGGTCGCCGTTTAGTTAAAAGAAAGTGTCAGTGTGGTTCATCGTCCAGTGATCGTAACGAGAGAAAGAAAATTCTATAAAGGAGTCATTGCCACGTGGTGAATTTCACACCCATAGAATAGATGGATGATCTATTCTATGGGTGTGAAATCTATGTATGAAATCTATGATATATGTATGACCTTGGTGGAAGAATGTAAGGTAAAGATTCTGAAAGCCCATCTTAGTGCCAAAAAGAACTTAGGAGTGATAAGTTATGGAAGAGTTCGTCCTAGGAAGGTAAAATATCGGGAAAAGGTAGAGACCAGTGTAGAAGACCCGAGTCAAAAGGTTCTCTAAAATCTCGTGTCAATTCAAATCAAAGGTAACTGTAGTCATTGTTCAATTACTGAACAGTTGGAGGGATTAACGAGAATTATACTAGGACTTTAGTACATGTCAAATTAGAATAAAAATGAGCTCGTTATTATTAATTAATACTCATTCACGTACCTAGAGATTTTTGCATGTACATTGTATTTAATTAAGAGAGATTTAAAGGTCAAAAGTGTGTATTAGCTCAGCGAAAGGATGATTTTATTCCATATTGTCTTAGTGAGAAAATTAGAGTAACTGATTAAATATGTCCTAGAAAATACAGAATTACAGCGTGATCAAACCATTAAGGGGTTAGACAAAGGATCAACTAGTTCTAGGATTATACATGTTTGTATGTATAGGATCTCTTATGATCACAATTCACATGTAGGGTCTTAGCCTAATACTTGTGTTTAGCTAGAGAAAATTTCTATTATATATTCTTAGTATTGAACTGAGTTTTATTTGATGAAGAGTGGAATTGCACCAGGTTTAAGAGTTCAATAAACTTTTGTTCATTGAAAATACAGTTGTCTGAGATTGCCGCTGAATGCACCACTTGTAACAACGTACGAACCTAATCACTTGGGGAGGGGGGGGATTTTTGTTAAGTTACGAGATAAAGGTCATGACTGCATATTAGTTTCACACTCAGACATATTTTGGTAATTGCTCCTTGTTTTTGAATTTTATGTCTTAAACTAAATGTCCCGAATGTTGCAGTATGAAATAAATATTTAGGGACACTAAGGGGAGAAGAAGCTTGAATATTTGTATTTGGGTGATATCTCGTACATAAATAAGATTTGGACAAAGACAAATTAGAGTTTCACATGTAAGGATAGTCGAAAGCTTAATAATCGTAAATTGGGACACAACACTGAGAGTTAGACCTGACAGAGGATGGAAAGCAGTGCAAGAAGACACAGTAACAGATGTTGCTACTGCGGTGTTCAACGACACAGGGACCAGTACTGGTCCAAGTGCTCGTGCCGTAGCTTGCAAACTTGATATGGCTTATGGTAGAGTCTGGAAAATCTTACGGAAAAGGCTTCACTTCTATCCGAATAAGATCAGTCTTGTGCAAGCACAAACTAACTACCGCAAATTATGATAAGCGCATGACCTTCGCGCTAACGTTTCTTGCCCGAATGGAGGTCGATAATGACTGGCCTTGGAGAATATTGTGGGATGATGATGCTGATTTTTATCTAAATGGGTCGGTCAACACTCACAACTGCAGAATTCGAGCATGTGAACATCCCCAAGCGATCCAGCAAGTACCACTGCATTCGCCAAAAGTAACCATGTGGTGTGGCTACAGCCGATTTCATAATTGGATCATACTTTTTTGAGCATATTACTCCTGCAGGTCCTGCAACCTGCTACATTACTGGAGAGATTTATCAACGAATGCTGGAAAATTTTGTCATTCCTGCATTGCAGCAAAGACAATGTTTGGACTCCATAATTTTTATGCGAGATGGAGCACGGCCACACGCATTGAACATTCAATACAGCGCCTTTTACGCCAGCATTTCAGTAATAATTTCTCAGTAATGAGAGGGCTATCAGTCAGTTCTTTCCGACGGCATGGCCGCCTCGATCCCCGAACATTATCACGCCATATGACTTTTGGCTGTGGGGTTATTTGAAATCCGTTGTGTATGTCGGTGGCGTTTCCAATTTGTATGTCTTGAAAAATAACATAAAATGGGCTGTTATGAACATCCAATCCGACCCCTTACGCTCAGCTGTAGAGCATATCCCACGCAGGATGCAATTTGTTGTACACAAGAAAGGTCAGTACATTGAATATCGTGTATGTGGTCCAGGGGACCCTGATTCTGATGAATAAAACATTATTTCCTGTGAGTTCAATCACTACATTAATTTCTGTGTCTCTCGCAAGTTGTTGTTTTAGTTTAATTATTATTATTATAATTGTAAAGCTGGAATGACTGACGCGGCTGTCGCTTACACCGTCGAAATGTTATTATTCCATTTCATCTGCCTTTAATGTAATTACCCACTTGTCTTCGGCTCCTCCAGCGCCAAAATTTCCCCTATCGGCGGCTTTTGGTACTAAATCTTTTTTCGCCGAAATCATCTCCCCATGCCTTCAAAAGTCTTGATATAAAATTGGGAATCATTCCATTTATTGGTTTCAGCAACACATTCCTCCAAAGAGGGAAAGTTATTTTTTGGCCACCTGGTATATAGTATATATATATAGTAGGAAAAATATCTCTAGCCCAACCAAGTAGAAAATGCATATACGTTTGCAAATAATCTTTTCTTGGAGAGAGCGACAATACAAAAGTTAGCAAATGAGACTAAAAGAAATCCTCTGGACATTTTCGATATATCAGTATTAGAAAGAAGAATGACTATAGCAGGATGATGTTTGTCAGTAATAATGGCAGAATAATAAATACCGAGGAGGATATTGTAGATATGTTAAATAAGATTCATTAAAACATTCATTCCTTGTGATTGTTGCATAAAATAGAACTTGAGAGCAGTGGGAATTGGAAAGGAACCAAAGATGGTGAGTGAGCAGGAGGTATATGAGGAATTGAGTAAACGTGATGTGTTCAAAGCCATGTGACTTGCTGGTATAAGAAATCGTGTCTTGATGGATTGTTCAAGGGCGTTAACAAAGCTTTAACTTCCTTGAATCTAAGACTCATGTTACATTGTAACATGAGTCTTAGACTAGCGCAAGGTCCAAAGGAGTGAATAGATGGCAGAATTGTGCCACTTCGTAAAGGGGCGATAAGACTAAAGCTTCGTATTATAGGCCAATCTGCTTCTCTGGAGTTGTGGTCAAGGTGTGCAGAAGTGAGTAAGAATTCAGAACTGGGGTGAGAGCGGTAGAATTCTCTTTAATGGATAGTGGGTTTGCTAAAGTCAAGTCTTGTTTTAACAATCTGCCATTTATATTACTTTCTTATTATAACAAGGTGACGAATACATTGGACATGGGGTATGCATATACAGTAATATATTTACATTTTGCAAAGGCTTTCGATCGATTATCACATGACAAACGAGTAGGAAAAAGGAAGAAATGGATTTTGATAGTAGACTACTGCAATGAGTGAAGATTGGCGGTGTATGATTGGTATCAGCAGGGTGTTAATGGGACAGATTGATATCCCAGAAGAGGAAAGTCACTGGTGGTATGCCCGAGGGGTCTATTTACGGAGAATTGTTATTTAATTTATATGTGAATGACATTGGAACGGGTTTATTTAGCGATACACGATTATTTACAGATGATTCAAATTTCTGGAGGGTTATGGGACGTGGAGTAGATGTTGTAGCTATGCGAGAGTACCTAAATAGATTGTCTGAATGGGCAAGTGTGTGGAGATAACGGTTTAATGTTGCATAATGTAAGCTTTTAAAATTTGGGAAGCAACGACTGGATGCAGAGCACAGGATTGGCAGGGGTTTAGAGGATGTAAAGGAGATGAAAGATTTCGTAAAGATGGTGGATAGAAACATAAAATTTAGTGGACAATTTACTAAAATGGGAACGATGCAGCTGATTATGAGAATCATAAGGAGATCACTTACGTGTAGAAGTAAGTACGTTTTGATTCCATTGTGCGAGGCTTTCATAAGGCCGCAAGTGGAGTACTATGAACAAATTGGTCGCCAGATTTTCAAAAGGATGATAAGATGTCGGAAATGGTTCCGAGGTTATTAATGCAAGCAATAGATTCAATATGAGGACAAATTGAAAGAATTCAAAGTACAGAGCCAATTTGTTAGTATGAAGAGGTGAGACATGCTTCAAATGTGTAAGTTGGTAAGGGTAATTACCAGATTAGCATGGATGAGATTTTTCATAGAACATCTGGAGACTGGAAGAGGACGACAGGTCATTCGTAGAAGATGTAATAGGAGGGTATGAGAACGGATGAACAGTAGTTTTGTTTTTTTAATGGTGAATGTTGGGTGCCGAATGCATTGTCTGAGAGTGTGATGAGTGCAGGGACAGCGAATGCATTTAGCTCAAGGTATGACGAGCTGTGCATGTGAGAGTGGGATCTTCCGCGATGAGTCTCAGGAGTCCATGGAAGTCTATTGATAATGATAATAATAATATCCCTACCCAAGGAACACGGCCTTGTCATGGCGGTAGGGTATGTGTGCTTGAATGATGTTCAGAACTATTCTAGCGCTAGCATAGCTGCCAGCAGGGTCACCCTTGTCAGACAGGTCACAACTTAGGAGCCAGAATAACAGTGTTCCATCCCACATCTAATGGTGAAAAGCAAGAAAAAATCCATATCGGGTCATTCGACGCCCGGGTCATCAAAGACTGCATCAGATGTTGATGATCTAGACCATCAGGCGACAGATGGGCTACAGGACCCAACTCTCCTTGCTGGGCAATCAGGGCAGGAAGCTGAAAAGTGACTGCAAGAAACCTATTATGAAAAATGGACCGTAGAAGAAAACTGAGGAGTTATGAAATGTTTTTACAGAACAACACCAGAAAAACGGGGTTTTAGAAATCGTATGCATTTAATTTCGAAACAACCATTCCCAGAATTTGCAATTAAACAACAAAGACTTATGGATCAAAAGAATTTCATTTTACATAACAAAATATTTACTGAACTTGAGCTGCAAGAGTTACGTAATAAACTAACAACTCTAGTAACAGCATATCATTAGGAGGTATCTATATCAGACTTTGGAATTTAACTCAGTAAGCATCAAGCTGACGACATACCTCAGAATGTTTTGACAGAAGCGCAGTGTGAAATGAAGTCAGTGATATTGGAACATATGAAGTCCATAAATGACCTTATAAGACTACCACCATTAAAAGCTTTGCATAAATCAAAGATAAAACAGCTCCTCCGAGACGTAAATGCTGTTATAAACACCATTGCAAATAAACAGCATAAAGGAAACAAATCAGCTCTGATACAGCACAGCCTATATCATTGCAAGCTTGCTTGCAAACCGCAAGAAAAAAATCAGAGAATGAAACAATCTGCACCATGGAAAATCCGGTCGGAACGAAAATTCGACAAACTAGGAGATGAACTCAACTTAAACAGTTTTGAAGAAGGATGGCTGAAAAATAAAAACATCAAAAACAAACTGATTAACACCTATACTGTAATTTGGCCAACAAAACAATTACTGAAGTTACTGAACAGCGAAAACAAAGAATTATAGCGACTGCACAGAAAATTAAAAGATATGAAGGCAAGAATAAACGAATTTTGTACAAAATATGCAATTTCGACAGAACCAACGGCAGTTGTTAAATCCTGAATGAAGACCTTTTTATCAAAAGGGTCATTCAGTCAGGATTTAACAAGAAACAAAATTCTGATCTAGAAATATCTGTATTTTTAGTCAAGAAAGCAAAACGAAAACATGTTAGAATTACCCTAGAAAGATGTAAAATAGGAGTGAAATTTCTATGTCTAAGTAAAAATGTATTGTTTAAGAAATTGCGGATATTTTAAAATTCTCTGTGGATATTTTAAAATTTTAAAGTGCGAACAAATGTACAACGGTTGCTTGCTAGCTGCCTACGATGACGTAATGCCAGAAGTGAAAGCATTCGCAGAAAGCGAACGGAAAAAGCATTCTACGAATAGAGCGTTCATCGAGGAGAGAGGTATGACGCCACTTAGTAAGAGCGAATAGGAAGAAGCCGTGAATAAGATTCGAACGTGGAAAGAGGACGCTGTAACAGAGGATAAGTATGAGTTCACGCGTGTTTGAACGCCCTGTTTTTTTCCTGTTCCGGTTTTTTTTCTCTTGTGTAACAGCAGTGCTGACCGACCGACGGCAATCTCCTTCCCGGTTGCTAACTGAAGGAGTCGGGCATGCTATACGCGAGATGACGGTAATTCTGCAAATTGGGCCATCGGTGAAGTTTTTGCCGATGTTGAGATGGTAAAAGGTTTCCTTTTGATGGAAGTCGAGCTAACGACAGCAAACCATGAGATGAGTGGGTGTCCAGCAAAGAAAAGTGGCCATTTCGTAACGAACACGTGACTTCTACGTGGCGGCAATTTCCCGTAGCAGATAGATATCCCCTCACAAAGGACAGACGAAAGAATCACGACATCATTACGTCAAGGTGGTAAAGTACTGAAACTTTTTTAAGTATGTAATAATTAACTTTGGAGGAAAGAAGTAACCAGGAGGTTCTGACCAGGAAGAAAAAGAACTTTAAAGTAACTTTGTGCTCAGTGATTTAGTGACTGTATTGGACTGGTAGTCTGAGAACTTTAGATTGTGCAGTCATCATCATCATCATACGTATCAAGGATTTAGGCCTAGCATGGCCTGTTCCGGCTTTAGAAATCATCGTTGAATCGTTTAAGAGGACGTCCTGGTTTTCTTTTTCCTAATGGCTTGTACTTGAAGCTTGTTTTGGCAATCTTTCTGTTTTCATTCTTTGAACGTGTTCCATCCATTTATGTTTATATTTTTTAATTTTTTCTATTACTGGTTCTTGGTTTAATTCTTTCATGATATCTTCGTTTCTTTTGTGATCAAATAGGGTATACTTTGCAGTTTTTCTCATAAACTTCATTTCTGCTGTTGTTAATCTTTGTTTGTCTTTTTGTTTTATAGTCCAGATTTCGTTTCCATACATTAAGACTGGTAGGGCTAATGTATTGTATACTTTTAGCCTGGTTTGGTTTTGAACTAGGTTTGGTTTAAATATAGAGTTAATTACTCCTGTTATTTTTAAATATTTTGCAATTTTTATGTTTATATCTTTTTCATTTTCATAAATGATCATACATCCTAGGTAGTTAAATGAATTCACCTGTTCTAAGATCTTGTTATCTATTACTATTTTAGTTCTTGCTGGATCTTGTCCTTTAAAGGCCATATTTTTTGATTTTTCCGTTGATATTATCATACCATAATCTTTGGATATCTCATTTAGATTTAAAATAGCTTTCTGTAAGTTATCTTCAGAATTTGTAATTATTATTTGGTCGTCTGCAAAGAGGAGAGTGTTTATGTTAACTGTAGGTGAAAGTTTAATTCCTTGATGTAAATTTTTACTCCATTTTATTATTATTTCATTTAAGTAGATATTAAAAAGAGTTGCTGAGAGGGGACATCCCTGTCGACCCCTTGGTTTATCTCTCTCGTATATGATAGCTCGTGATTTAATCTTATTTGTATTTGATTATTTTCATATATACTTGTGATAGCTTTTAGGATATTATTTGGTATTTGTCTTTCTTTTAATATGTTAAATAATATGTTTCTTTTAACTTTGTCAAATGCTTTTTCAAAGTCAATAAATGCAATATGTGTTTCTAAATTATATTCTCTTCTTTTCTCTATCATTAATTTTAGGCAAAAGGCTGGGTCTATACATGATCGTCCTTTTCTAAATCCATTTTGTACCTCTAGAATAAAGTTTTCGGAATATTTTATTAGTTTGCTATTTAAGATTCTGCTATATATTTTGTAACAGGAATTTAGCATACTGATACCTCTATAGTTTTTAGGGTCATCTCTATTACCTTTCTTAAAGATAGGCAACACAAATGCTTTTTTCCATTCTATTGGGGGTATACCAGTTGAGTAAATTTTATGTAAAAATAATAAGAGTCTTCCTTTGAATCTTGTTCCTGCGTATTTATATAGTTCTGAACCTAGCTTATCTTCTCCAGGTGATTTTCCGTTTCTTGTTTCTTTCAGGCTGATTTCTAATTCTTCTTCTGTTATTTCCTTTTCATTTTCGTTAATTGTTTGCCAGTTGTCTTTTTTAAAATATTTGTCTGTCCACAATTCTGTGTAGTAATTTAGAAATTCTTCTAATTTCAATTCAGTTTAATTTTATGTTTTCTTTGGTATCTGCATTTAAGGTTTCAAAATCTTATGTACATTGTGCAGTTCCTAATTTAATGTAAAGAGGTCAAAAATTGACAGAAAGTTTAGTTTAGAAATTGATCTTATATTTTGTGCTATGTGTGAACCTAATTCGCCCATGGAATATGAATTGTATACTTGTCAGTTTGAATATTTATTATTTTCTTAGCTAGTTATTTAGTAATGATTTCAATGATTTGCCTTTGACATGTTAAACTTAATTGTAATCTCTTCGTCCATTTAATAAATATGTTTTTCTATGTAAGCCTGAGTTTTGTCTGCGCATGAGACTGATTTTACCACTCGTAAAACCACGGACCTACGCATAAGGGGAATATAAAGGAAGTTAAGAGTATTTTGGCCATGACTGTATGTAAGATTACTTTAAGCTACGTAATTAATTTAATAAAGTTAGGTAACACTTCACCTCCGGGAAAGTTTCTTTGGACAAGAATGTTCTCTCCTGAAGCTCTGACTCGCGCAGCTAAAACAAACAAATATCCTCAGAGCTTGAAAAGGGAAAATGGTCCCAGAGAGATAGTTTAGAGATATTCTTAGTAGGCACAAGAGAAATAATAGTAGTGAAATTTATAGAAAAACAACGACGTCACACAGTTATTTCAGTCTTTCCAGAGAAATACAAATGCAAACAATCAATCACCAGAAAAAGCAGAAACACTCAAATTTTGGAAGTCAATCTGGGGAAAATACTATTGAATATAATCATGGATTAAAGAAATAAAATCACAAATGAAACCAAAACCTGGAGTGCACCCAGTAAAGATGATCTACATGGATTTTGGTTAAAGCATCTAACCAATCTTCATGAGAAAATGACAGAACAATTTAATTATTTGTTGCAGTGAGAGTCAGTGGAAGACTGGATGATACCTGTGCGCACTTTTCTCTTCATGAAAGATAAGGATAAGGACGCAGACCCTAGTAATTATCGTTCAATAACATGACACCAACTATGCTTAACCTGTTCACAGCAATAATAGCAGATTCCATATGCCACTACTTATCAGATAATCAGATTTATCCGATTGAACAAAAATGCAGTTTTCAAAAGTCTAAGGGAACAAAAGAACAGATCCTTAATAATAAATTGCTTCTGGAAAATAAAAAGGCAAAAAAATAACTTAAACACCTCATGGATAGAGGGAAAGAACATTCGAAAATCCCTGCCACATTCTTGGATAATAAAATCACAACAAATGTTTTGAATTAGCAAAAACACATGTTCGTTTCTGGCTGCTGCTATGAAATCATAAAAATAAAATTAATAGTCAACAATGAACGATTCGGAGATATCAGAATTATACATAAAATATCCCAGCGTGATTGCTTGTTGCCATTGCTCTTCAACATTTGTTTGATACCTTTGGATTCTGTCTATGATTATGACGAAATGTTTTATTTTGTCTATGATTTTGACGAAAACAAAACTTGGACAAAAATTCTTAAATATAATATTAAAATTTCCCATATCGAAATTCGGCTCAGCAAATTGACTCTTTACTGAACACAGTTCGTATTTTCAGTCAGGACATCAAATTTTAATATGGTTTAGATAAATTCGCAATTTTATCTATTAAAGGAATAATAATTAATGACACTAGCAGTTTTAATTTTCATCAGGAGAAATATATAAAAGCAATTTCAGTCTATGAATATTAGAAGCCGGTAATATTCTCCAATCGAATTAAACAACAGGCAACATCAGAATACATCAAAAGAGTTAAAAGTATTCTGAAAACAAATGGATTAAACACAATTAGAGCAATGAATTCTTGGGCTATAACAGTGATCCGGTACACAGCTGGCATAATAGGTTGGACAAAAGAAGATCTAGATAAATTGGACCCCAAAACTAGAAAATTAATGACTATGCATCATGTATTACATCCACGAAGTGATGTTGACCGGTTGTACCTACCGAGGAGAACAGGTGGAAGGGGTCTGCTGCAAGTGAGACAGACTGTGGAAGAAGATGAAATTAGCTTAAAAAGTTACATCGACAATAGCTCTGAGCCAATGCTTCAAGCAATTACACAAGAGGATCTTCTGAAAGCAACAGTAAAGAAATGCGATTACAAAAGGAACAGCCAAAAAAATTGATATATGCGCTGGAAAAATAAACCATTGCAATTCCAATTTCTTAGAAATACCGAGGAAAAAATTGACGTGATAAAGACTTTGCAATGGCTACAATATAGATAGGATATATTAAAAAAGAAACAGAAGGATTTAATCAGCAGCTCAAAAACAGGCATTACAAACTAATGCAATGAAAGTAAAAATTTTGAACATCAATAATAATAGTAAATGCAGATTATGCGATCACAGAGATGAGCCTGTAGAACATCAAATCACTGCCTGCAGCAAAATAGCTCAAACTGACTATAAATACCGCCATGATCAAGTGGCCAAAATAATTCATCGGCATGTATGCAAAAAATACGGCTTTCCTGCTTCTGATAACTGGTGGCAGCATAAAATAGAGACAGTATTGGAAAACGAAACAGCAAAAATTCTCTGGAACTTTAGAATACAAACTGATCGGCATTTGGAACACAATAGAACTGACATCACAATTTTCGAACATCGACAGGTTTGGATCATCGATATCGCAGCATCCAGTGATAACAACATTAACAACAAAGCACTGGAAAAAATAATTACTAAAATTATCGAGATCTGGCAATCGACGTTGGCTGGCTGCTGCTAAGCACACCAAAGTCATCTCAATAGTTATCGGCGCACTTGATGCAATTTCAAAGAAGCTATCCAATTGTTTACAGAAATTATACATCAATTGACCCCATGTGATCCACAAAAATCAGCATTACTTGGAACAGTCCATATTTTACGACGCTAGCTGACAGACTATCCTTAGATTCATGGGTAAAATCTGAAATGCTCTATATCACCAGTCATTGTTTTTTGAAAAATATCTTTCTTGGAATGTAATCAATTATGTGAATGAGGAAGTAGTAGTAATAATAATAATAATAATAATAATAATAATATTATTATTATTATTATTATTATTATTATTATTATTGCCACAGAGGGCGCTGTGTAGGCACACGAAAGGGCGCGCGGTGATATCGCTGCTCCCGTTTTTTCTATAGTTTTAAAGTGGTTCCAACTCCTGTTTTTAATTTGAAAGTGTTCCCACGTTACTCTACCAGACTAATCATAATCAACTTCCTGAAACTGCGCATGAACTGAACGTTTATGATTATCATAAACGTTCTTCCTGAAACTGCATCTACAAAAAACCTCAGAGATGTAGATTTAAAATTAGGTTATGCAATTGACATCCCCATACAGCTTAACGACATTCAGACGGTAAATCGGATTCCTAGGAAAAGCAAAATACAAGGCTTGCCGCGATCTGCACTAGTCATCATAGTTCATCTTACGAGCAAGTCCACAAGAGACAATCTCATAAAAGCCAGCAGATAGAAAAGATCAGTTGCCAAGGTCTTGAAGGCATTGCAAGACAACACACCAATCTTCCTATCCGAATATTTAACACCATTCAATCAGAACCTGTTGTACCAAGCTAAAAAAAGCAAAAACAGAAACAAATTACCAATTTTTGTGGATCAGAGATGCCAAGATATTCTTGACGAAGTCACAAACTTCAAACCAAATACAAATAGAAAGGCTGCCACAGTGAAAAAAAAGTCTCCTCATTAGTTCGAGAAAAGGACCACAATAAAAATGAATGTGAACCACCAAGACAGATGCAATAACACCAGAACATACCAGCAATTTCACTTTCATCAGACCTTTCAGTTCATTCATTTGACCTCCCAAACATCAGCCTACTTCCAGCACAGAAATCAAATCAATAAAAAAATAATAAAATAAAAAAATACATATATCTAACCGGTGTCATCCTCAGATAAGCTCATTAAGAAGCTTCGAGGATGCAAGCAGAAACATTATATCTCAACCGAGTTCAACAAAAAAAAGAATTATTTACTACATTGAAGTGCTGTAGTTACAGCTGTTTAAAGCTGTTAAAGTTGTGGAACCACAAAGTTCTGTAGCATATTGGCATACCTGTTAGCATTGACGGAACAGGTCACTGGTCCATTTTGGCGATTTTTCTCGAAAAAGTATGGACCGATGATAAAAGATGCCGTAAATCCGCACCGCACTGTGATTTTGGGCGAGTGGATAGGCATCTGCAGACACACGTGCGGATTAGTTGCAGCCCAAATGCAACAGTTGCGTGTGTTAATATCGCCGTTCAAATAAAAGTGCGCTTCATCACTCCATAAAATCTGCCACGACCATGCATCATCTACTTCCATGTGCGCTAAGAATCTGAAAGATAAGTCGATTCGTGTGGTCGCATCACCAAGGCGCAATTTTTGAACATGATGATTTTATAGGGGTAAAACATCAACATCTGTTGTAGGATTTTCTACTCCATTGTGTATGCGATATCCGTTTGCCGGGATATTGCTCGTGCACTGCTGGAACCCTGCGCATTCGTCATCTCCTGTTCCACAATAGCAGTTGCAAATTGTTCAACTTGTTGTTGATTGATTGGTTTGCGTCCCCTGCCTGCCTGCACTGCTAGAGTAGTTTCAAATCGCCGAATGAGTTTTCGCAAGTTTGTTACGCTAATCGGGCCTTTTTGTAAATTTTTCATACGCCGAAAATCACGAAGACAGGCACTGGCATTATTGTTCCGCTGATAATAGAGTTTGACTAACAAAGCACGATCCCAGGTAAGGTAAGAGGCATCGAAAAGCAGTTCGTCTACGAATGATAAGAAATTTCGCAGGCTTTCCTTTTATTGCATGATCGCTCACAAGAAACTCGATTATGCAAATTAATGCATTTTACTCGGTAAACAGCGCCAAAATTTACCCTGTTGGCTATTTTGGTACTATTTTTTTCGTTAAATCGAATCTCCATGTTCCACTGTGTACGTCTACCGACTATTGGTGTGTTTCGTACAATAGTCTGTAGACGCTGGAGGGCTCTGAACACTTGACGTTATTTTATAATCACCCGGTATGTAAAGTAAGTATCATATGTATAAAAATGTAAGTAATGTATCATATGTATGTAATGTACGTAATAACTGTAACAAAAGTATTCAATTTAGAGTGATTATATCCATTGATATTGTATATATGGAGTGTAAAATTGCAAAGAAACATCTGTAATAATCATCATTATGAATATTATAATAATATACGTTGGAAGCAGTTATTGTTATTATTATTATTTATAAAAAAACTTTAAGTACGAGAAAGTATTTGTTATGTATAATTGTGTTCCTAATAGATGTATGTAATTTATCTGAGAAATAAAAAATGTTAAAAAAATTCAAAATTATATAACAATTCTATAAAACTATATTTTTAAAAATTCGCAATGAACAATATGGATTTACTAAGGGAAGGTCATGTTTTAGCAACTCGTTCACATTCTAGGATAATGTTACCATTGAACTAGACAAGGGGAATGTATTAACTATGATACGTTTGGATTTTTCCTAAGGCTTTTGACAGAATAAAACATGACAGACTGCTGCATAAATTGGAGAAAATGGGTTTGGGTTATGCAACATTAGCATGGATAAGAGGATGGCTGACTGACAGATATCAAAAAGTGGTATATGGGAGATCTGAGTCTGCAGGGTTTAAGGTAACAAGTGGCGTACCACAAGAATCAGTGCTTGGTCCACTGTTATTCAATCTGTACATTAATGATATTGGGAAGGATTTGACAAGCGACATGGAGTTATTTGCTGATTATGCAAAGATAGGCAGGGTAATCATGGATGCTGCTGATATGCAGTCCTTGCAGAACGATTTGAATAAGCTGAAATTGTGGGCATGGGAAAATGGGTGTCAGTTCAATGTCAGTAAATGTAAAGTCATTCACTTCGGCATGATTACCTATGCCATGTCGTATTATATTGGTAAGATTAGGCTAGAAGAAACTGATGAGGCTAGGGATCTTGGAGTGTTAATAGATAGGAAGTTGAAGTTCAGGGCCATGTGGCAAAGATTACAAATACAACTCAAAAGATAATTGCAATGCTTAAACGAACGTTCACATGTAAAGATAAGGATGTTATTTTGCCTCTTTACAAGGCCTCTGTAAGACCTCACTTGGACTATTGTGCGCAGGTCTGGTCTCCTGGTTTCCAATGTGATTCTTATATTTTGGAGAGAGTACAAAGGCGAGTGTTAAAAATGATATCAGCATTGTGGAATACTGATTATGAAGACATGTTGAGAATTTGTAGATTGCAGACACGGGCAAACAGGAGAAAAAGGGGTGATGTGATTGAGACTTACAAACTGCTGAAAGGGTCATACAGGATTTCAATGAATGGGATTTTTCAATTTATGGAGGGCGGGGAAAGGACGAGAGGGCATCCTTGGAAGCTGAGAATGAAGGCTGCCAAGAAAGGTGAAAGGGCTAGATTTTTCTCTCAGAGGGTGGTGCGTGATTGGAACGGAATGCCATTGGATGTTTTCAGTGCAAGCAGTGTGAAAGAATTCAAGAATAAGTATGATACCTGGTGTGTGTAGTATGTGACCTCCCTCGATGAGTCTCTGACTCGCTGGAGGTCTCTCTTAATAATAATAATAATAATAATAATAATAATAATAATAATAATAATAATAATAATAAACAATTCGTTATCTAATAAAAATATTATGGTAATAATAATAATACCGTTTTTAAATAATAACCGTTTTTAAAGTTTGAAAATGGTTTTAACACATGTTTTTAATTTGCAAGTGATTCTATTTAATTCTACTTGTTATGCAGAAGACAGGGACCTTTAATTAATCGAAATCGGCTAAGTAATACCCAAATGTTGTGTGCTGAAAATAATAAACAGAGTAAACTCCTCTCACCAACCAGCAAAGAACAAAGGATGTCGCCATTTTAAAAGATGCACTTCAGTTGCCATAGGCAAGAAAGTTCAAAGGTCATGTTCACATAGAAGGTCATCAAGCACAATGAGCTGTAAAAAGTGCAACAAGTCATTTCGCAATGAACGGGTCGTGCCCCATTCTATGGATGTGATGGAACACAACACTACCAATGCTCTGGGAAGAACTCTGAAAGCAAGTGGAAATCAGAAGGAGCTACGAAACTGACCGTATAGCGCTGTCTACAATGCCGTGGAAAAATGAAGAATAAGCAAAAGCAACGACGCACACCAATGCAAACCCCTTCTTGATCCTAAAATTACAGATAACTTAGATTCATTCAAATGTATGGTTAAAGATTTGTTAAATACACACACGAAACAAATTAACAAAAAATTCGAGGAGTATGAACGCTACATATAGTTCAATAACTTGACCTCTGAAGAAAAGTTAGGAACAGTGCGAGAAATAAAGAGAAAATTAACTGTAGCGATAGAAACACAAGGAAACCTCACGCGCGAAAATGAATTGCAGAAAGAGTACAACACCCTCAAGTACCAAATCGAGCACATACTACAAAAAGAAAAGAAAAAAAAAACTTCAAATAGAAGGAATACCAAAAGAAAAGACAAAAGATTTAAACAACATAGTACAACCGATTATCATAAAAATTGGCAACAACAACACAACAACAACAGATATCGCCTCTGTTAATCGAGGCCCACAAAAAACAAAGAGAGACCGCCACTAATCATCGTATGATTTACCATCAGAAGTCTGAGAGACCGCATTCTTGCAACAAGTAAAACACAAGGCCGAAAACATCGATCCTAACTGACAAGAATCTCCCAACACCAACCTGCATAACTGAACACTGGACCGCATACTTTAAAAATGTTTTATACCAGGCGAGGAAAACAGAAATAGAGAAAACCCGAAAGTTCTTGTGGACGAAGGGTTCACATACATCTATGAGACAGAATGCAACCACTCGAGTTTATATATTTGCAAAAGAATCTGACCTACACAGCATACCAATATACATCATTACCACTCCACATCGTTAAGAACAGGATTTAAAATTACCTTAAAAATTATATAATGGAGACTCAAATCTGAGCGAACATATCCAGTCAGACAATATAAATTTCGAGGTCTTTGACTCTTTGAAGAAATGGTCAGACAACATTTACACCCATAACGACTTCACTATCGTACACACAAAAATAAGAAGTATAAAAAAACTCTGGCCTAGTTTGATAACACTGCTCAACTGCAATGCGCTAATACTGACCGAAGTTGCAATAAACGACACAGAAATTTACGCATACAATATTAAGAATTATCAAACCTACAACTTATGTAGACCGAACAAAAGAGAAGGTGGCATTGTGGCATTTATCAAAAAACAAATTACATTACGAGCGAATCAAAAACGCGTTTCGAACAAGCGGAAAGAATAATTTTGAAAATCACAATTAGTGTAAAACGTAGGATTAAATACAAAATAAACACAATATATAAAACCCCAGATAATAATCCGCTCAGCTTTCTGTATGAGTCAGTGGAGTATTTAGGTATAGTATTTACTGCCCCTAGCCCCACAGAAAGTGCCGCCCCTCATGATCCCAACCTCCAGTGACTGAAGCTGCCATAGAATCCCACTTGGTTCACATCACGTAAGTTTCTTTTGAATGGTGTCATTTTCAATTTTGGACAAAGTGGAAATTATTTCCGTCCATCCCTCACGAAGACTCCGACAGGCATCGTCACACGAGCAGACCAACGAGTAGGCGAAAGACGTTTGATTACTTTTGCAAACGTTTCCAGGTGCTTTCTTAGAACACCCCACCGATCTGTTGAAGATGTGAAAAATATGTACAGTTTCTGGAGGACATCAAAAAATGCAGAAGAGTGTGGAGAGGATTCGGCAGCGCAAGTACCAATTTGAGACAGAGAATATCCGGCGCACGGTATGAATTCTGCCAATGGATTTATTTCAGGAATTCTTGCTTGCAGTCCTGTGTACTTGCCTGACATGTGACTAGCATTATCATATGCCTGCCTTCTGGAATTTGCTACATCAATTCCAAGCTCGTCTAGTGAAATCAAAACTGCCTCTTTTAACTCTTCACTTTGTGACTTACGTTAGGAATGAAATGCAAGAAACTCTCCACAGAAGTTCCATGTTCTTTCACATATCGTACAATGAAGGACAGCTGATCAACCTGAGACAAGTCTAATGTTGAGTCAACACATATGGAATAGTACTACGCTATTTCAAGTTCTTCCACGATAACTCTGATTACTTTCTCGCCCCGCCCGTTATTTTAATAAATTCCTCATGCGTGGCAAAGGAAAGATGCGAAACGAAACTTTTTCCTTATTTTTCCCGATTTTGGAAATTTGCTCGGCAAGAAAGGGACCAAATTCACTAATCCCTAGTGTCTTTGTGTCAACTTACCGACAAAAATACAGTAGCTTTCCGTGCACGTGTCTCGGTCTGTACAGTTATGCAGAATCTGATTACATGCCAATATGCTTGCAGACTAAACTTACAATGAGGGAAAGAAAAATATTTCTCTACTTGTGAGTAGATGCGGCATATAAGGAACATGTTACAATTAAAAAACGAGAGCCTGGAAATTTCCGCCGGCCCTCAAAATTTGCCGCTCTAGACCCGGGCCTATACGGCCTATACCTAAATACGCCACTGGTATGAGTTAGAAGCATGGCTAAGCAGCATCGAACTCCGTACAACACATAGGCTCATTCTAATAGGAGATATTAACATAAATACTCTTTACCAAGCTTCCTCAACCACTAACACATATCTTGATATACTAAGTCAGTACAACATAAACCCTACCATTAACTCCACCCCAAGAGAAGAAATACTCAACAATTCACTAACACAATCATGCATTGATCATATCAACATACGGGCTCCCATCCGTACGTATACATCATCAGTAATTAAAGTCAAATTTGGGGATCACTACTCTGTCTCAACTTCGTTTTATTACGTTACCTACTCCTCCACACCCACCACCACAAAAGTCGACAAAACGCGATCATATTAAAGAGCATTGTCGACAAACTTGTAAAAAATACAGACTGGAATTGCCTAATTAAAATAAATGATCCTGTAACATTATACGGGAATTTTCAAATAAAGTTCACAGAAATATACAAAAAAGCAACAAAGCCTACACAAACGCGGCGACAAACAGAAAACAATTCATGGATAAATGACGACATACTAAATAGTATTATTGTAAACTAAAATATATGAAAAAAACTAAAAAAGTCACCAAGTAACACATATTTATAAACCTTATACAAAAACACAAGAAATCCAACTAACAACAAACATTCATAGGGCAAAAAGACGCTACTACTTCCAAAAATTCATGGAATATAGCGACAACATGAAGCAAACATGTGCTGCACTCAAGGAATTAGTAACTCGAAAAAAGAAAACTTAGCACAAGATTTTATTGCAGTTCCTTTTGGTTTGTGCCTTCACCGAAACGTTTTGCAATAAAATCTTGTGCTAAGTTTTCTTTTTTCGAGTTTTTTCGAGTTTTTTCTTTTTACATTCGCTCAAACAGGAATTCACAATCAATATCACACAACTCAAAAAAGACAAACTACCAACGATAAAAAAGTACCTACCCAAAGTCAACAACAAACTATGCATTTTCCACCCGTAACAAAACAGGAACTGAAAGAAGCGATCCTACAACTAAAACCAAAGACCACTCCAGGAATAGACAATATAAGAATCACAGACCTTATAACACACTTTGAACAAATAAACACAATACTTTTGAGACTCGTGAACATAATATTCGACACAGGCATTATTCCACAACAACTAAAAACTGCAATAATTACGCCAATATACAAACATGGCAAAAGAAACGACACTCTGAACTAGACCAATAGCTACACTACCAGTCACTTCAGAAATTCTAGAAAAAATAACACACACCAGACTACAGAACTATTTACAGAAGTACAACATCATCTCACAAAACCAATACGGCTTTCAGAAAACAAAAAGCACCATTACTTTATTAGAAGACATCGCCGACACAATAAACAAAGCTCTCGACAAAAACAAGTACGCCGTCCTTATACTGCTGGACATAACCAAAGCATTTGACACACTTGAACACGACATACTACTCACCAAACTATACTCAATAGGTATAAGAGGAACACTGCATACATGGTTCAAGAACTACCTCTCAAACAGAACACAAGTAACAAAAATTGGTACACGCCACCGTCGGAGTATACAAATAAAACACGGTGTTCCTGAAGCTGCCATATTATCACCCACTCTATTCAACATATACATTGATAGTAGTGCAGATGACACCGCACTACTAGCAATCCACACACATCAACGGCAAGTATCTGCTATGGACATTTGTATTCGTGTAATGTATTCTGAATATTATATATATAAATTATTATTATTATTATTATTATTACTATTAATATAAGTATGTAATTTATTTGAATATTATCATATTATTATTATTATTATTATCCATTATTCAAAAATTCCGTGTAATCTTCATTGTTAATATTAGAAGAACACGTGTTGTAAATATAGATGCAAAAAGTATCATTATCAAAATTTTAATTGAAATGCAATGCAGAAAATGAATCACATATGCAGCACTCACTGCTGAATTTTGTAAAAATTACAAGTTGGAATGTCACTAAAGAGGATCATTGTAACTGCGTATATATTTTAGAAATCAATAAACATTATTGTTGTTGTTGTGTGGATGTGTGAGAGAGTGAAATTCTCAACCTACGGCTGTTGTGGACATCACACCTATCAAACGTCAGCCAATTTTCCAACACATCAATGAAACCAATAAATAGTAACTAACCGGTGTCATCTTCATATAAGCTTAATAAAAAGGATTCGAGGAATTACATCTCGAAAAGCTGAGAAATAACATCTCGACCGAGATCAACAAAAATAAAAATAAATAAATCCATATATTCTATTTAAGTTCTGAAATTGAAGTGCTTAAATACATTAAATCAAAACTTGCAAATATATATATAACTCATCATTATTGTTATAAACACTGTAAAATGCAATGTGCAACCGCAACTATAAATGACCAACTGCAGTAACCTTTATTAATACATTATACAGAAAACATTATATACTTTAACTCCGCATTGGTAATATGTTTGTTCATTATAATGCATTTCATGCTGCATCGGTTCTTTAATCAGAGCCGAGTTCAGGGCTTAGGAAGAGGATCCTGTTCGAGAAGTATATTACAATCTCCATCCAAAATCAGTGATATTGTGAATGAGCAACACAGAAGATATAAGGTTAAGCTTAGAAGGGAATTTTACATTGGCACGTGGAATATTCGAGGTCTACAGATCGGCACTCTTAAGATTGTCTGTAAAGAGATGGATAGGTATAAAATTGACATCCTGGGAATTACAGAGACCAGATGGAATGAAAAGATCACCTCAAACAACAGGATATAAGCTAGTTTTTCACTCAGCTGGCGATTCCAGGCATCATGGGGTAGCTGTGATAATGAAGATAGTTCAGGCAAGAAGCCTTCTTGATTATAACCCCATTAATGATAGGATACTCTCCATTAGACTTAAGGCTCAGCCTACCGATGTATCAATTGTGGCAGTTTATGCACCCCACAGGGATAGGCCTGAAGAAGAGAGTGAGAAATTCTATGAAAACTTAGAAACTGTTTTGTACTGCCTACTAAGGAGAGACATGCTTTACATCTTAGGGGACTTAAATGCAAAAGTGGGAAAGAGTATGAGAGTCAGGCTGGAGCATGCTATGTTTTGGTTCGGGTCAACGTAACACCCATAGTGAAAGACTTTTGGAATTTGCCCGTGCAGTTTGCCAGATTAGTTATTACCAATACCTGCTTCTAAAAACATCCACGACGGACCTATAGTTTGACATCTAACATTGATAGGTCAAGGCACCAGATTGATTACATTCTGGCTCCTCAGAGGTGGAAGACAAGCATCTCTGATGTGTATACTTGTCCTGGAGCAGATTGTGTTACAGACCATCAGCTAGTAAGAGCTAAAGTAAGATAAGACTCCGAAAACTTCCAAGTCAGGCACATTCCACTAGATTCGATGTTAGAGTCATTCCTAGTGGATTCACAGAAGGAACATCAAATCGGTTGGATGATTTTTTGGAGACCAATGAGGAGAACTCAATGGAAATGCTTTGGGAAGGAGTCAAGATAATACTCGATACAGCACAGAAGTATCTGGGTCCAATAAGAAGACCAAGAGAACCATGGATATCAGATTCAACATGGGAACTAATCAAAAGAAGGCGGTAGGAAAAACAGAGAGACACAGTGACTGAAGAATATAAGAGATTAAACAAAGAAGTCAGAAGAGTCATAAAACAGAACAAGGAAAAGTTCTATACTACTAAATGTGAAGACATAGAGATCCAGATGAGGAAGCTCAATTATAAAAGGATGTGTTTATTTAGTTGGTGACCTAAAGCAAAATTTTAAGCCCAAATTGAATGTCATGAAAGACAGGAATAGAGCATTACTAACAGAAGAAATTGAAATCAAAAACAGATGGAAAGAATACTGTGAGGAACTGTATAGTACAGTGGATAAAGAAAATGTGGAGCCCTCTCACCAGGAAATTTTCGATTTTAAACCTCCTCCACTTAGGCATGAAGCTGAAAGAGCGGTTAAGCAGCTTAACAGCAATAAGGCCCGAGGGGAAGATGAAATCCCAGCAAGTACTTAAGGGAGATGGAGGTATACGAGTGTTTCATAGATTGATTACAAGGATTTGGGAGACAGGATCAGGGCCTAGAGACTGGAAGAAGTCTGTTTTCATACCACTACATAAGAAAGGAGATATAAAAGTGCAACAACAATAGACACTATTAGTTTAGTATCTCATGCAAGCAAAATTTTATTGAAGATCATGCTAAATAGGATTGAGGCCAAAGTTGAGCCAGAGATGCCCGAGGAACAAGCTGGTTTTAGGAAAGATAAGGAGATCAGATCAACCAGAGATCAGATGTTTTACATTAGACAAATCATAGAAAAATATGAATAATTTAGACTTCTTCTGGTAATGTTTCTTAGACTACTCTAAAGCTTTTGATTGTGTTGAGCATGTGAAACTGTGGGAAGTAATGAAAAAAATGAGTTTTCCTTAACACACTATCAGGTTGATAGCGAACTTACACAGGGAGCAAGTAAGAAGCCACAGTAACAACAGGTGTTGGATTGGCTGTTTGGCTTCAGGTTGGAAAAGGAGTAAGGCAAGGATGTTTACTTTCTCCTCGCTTGTTTAGCATATATACGGAGGACATCATGCGTGAAGCATTGATTAATCTGAATTATGAGAGGAGGTAGATTGATCAGTAATCTGAAGTATGCTGATGATACAGTACTCCTTTGTAATGACAGGGAAGAACTAGGACAAATTCTTACATAATTAACAAGATCAGTAATAACAGAGGACTTCAACTAAATCCTAGCAAGACAAAGATTATGGTTCTCAAAGGAAATACAAACAGAGAAGCTCTTGAGAAACAAATTAAGCTTAATGGAAAAAGAATTGAGGAAGTCAGCAAGTTTGAGTACCTAGGATCCATTATTATTGTGAAGAATTGCTGTTCGGAAGATGTCACAAGAAGGTTAGGAATGGCTAAAACAAGTCTGAGACTTGTCTAAAATCTGGAAGGATGTATCTATCTCCATGGGAACAAATCTGAGGATTTTAGATGCAGTTGTTTTTCCAACAGCGACTTATAGATGTGAGACTTGGAAGCTAAAAAAATAAGATAAGAAATGGATAACTGCTTTTGAGATGTGGTGTTGCAGAAGGCTGTTGAGGATATCATATACTGAAAAGCGTACAAATGAATGGGTGTTAGAAAATATCAGTAGAACGATAAGGCTCCTTAAAGATATTCACAGAAGACAGGTAAAATATTTTGAACATTTTTAAAGGATAGAAGGAGGATTTCTGAGAACAGTAATACAAGGTAAAGTTCCTGGAAAAAGAGGCAGGGGTAGACCATCAATGAGATGAATGGATGGTGTGTGTAGAGTGACTGATCTTCAGAGAGTTCACGTCGCCAGAAAACCAAACAGCAGGACTACATGGCGAAACCCTGATGTTGCGCATCACTGATCATCGGAGTAACCATATGTCATCTGTGGATGTCCAGTAAACATATAGATAGACAGATACAGAAAAAAAGGAAATTTTGTATGAATTTCATGTTAAAAAAGAAAAAAGAAAGAAAAGAAACTGAACTATATCTGTTGTAAATATGTAATCATAAGTAAATCATATGTGCTGTCTATATATAATCACAATACGTAATCATAATTTTAATAATAAAAGAGGGTTGAATTTTAAAAAATATTAATATTATTATCTGTGAACCCTACAAATTAAATAGATTAATGTCGTTAGAGTACAAAATGTTAAAACTGACCTTTTGGAAACAAAGACAAAATCACGACCTTATAAACATTGCAATGTCAGAACACAAAATACTAATAGCAAAACATTTATGTCACTATGCAGCTTTGCTAAAACATTATTTCGATGCCAACTACAGGGCAGTTAGAAATACATACCGTATAATAAGACCTCAGACAATTAATTATATGATATATAAATACAATAATCACTACGGAAAGGCCACGCGAAACTTCTACTTCCCAGACATGATAAACAAATTATCTTTTGAATACAGAAACCTTAGAAACTACAAGAGTCTGAAAAGAGCTCTAAGGACATACTATGAACAAGAAACACGCACCCAAAATACCATACAAACTTAATGAAACAATATATTCGTTCAGGCTTCCAGTTCAGCGACGTATCAAGACATTCCAAGTTGTCGTGTGTGTGTGTGTGTGTGTGTGTGTGTGTGTGTGTGTGTGTGTGTGTGTGTGTGTGTGTGTGTGTGTGTGTGTGTGTGTGTGTGTGTGTGTGTGTGTGTGTGTGTGTGTGTGTGTGTGTGTGTGTGTGTGTGTGTGTGTGTGTGTGTGTGTGTGTGTGTGTGTGTGTGTGTGTGTGTGTGTGTGTGTGTGTGTGTGTGTGTGTGTGTGTGTGTGTGTGTGTGTGTGCGTGCGTGCGTGCGTGCGTGCGTGCGTGCGTGCGTGTGTGTGTGTGTGTGTTTGCGCGTGCGAATTTCTCAATCAACGGCTACAGTGGAAATCAAACCAATTAAACATAGATTTGATTTCATAGCTTCCCAGCACAGCAAATAAACCAATTAATAATAACTGGTGTCATCCTCAGATAAGCTCACAAATAAGCTTCGAAGATGATGCTAAGAAAATACATCTCATCTCATCCAAGATAAAAAAAAATAAATAAAAAATAAATATATCATATGTAATCAAATGCATGTCATTTACGTATCACATGTAAACAAATGTATGTAATGTTGTATCATATGTAATGATAAGTATGTAATGTATGTAAAATATGTTGTATATTATTATAATTATTATTGCGAAAAAAATTATTATTATTATCAGAATACATGAATGTATCAAATATAAAGAAATGTATGTAATATTGTATCATACGTAATCAAAACTGTGTAATGTATGTATAATATGTAATAAATGATTATTATTATTTAATAAAAAATTTATTATTATTATTATTATTATTATTATTATTATTATTATTATTATTATTATTATTATTATAATACAGCACACCAACCTACATGAAAGCAGATCATCAAGCAGATGTAATCACACCAGAACATGATAATTGCCACATTCTGAAATCAATAACACAATGGAAACAAGTGACATCCCTAAACAAGGCCAATCAATTCTCCACATCAACATCAGAAGCATTAAAAATTACTGGCTGACCCTGCAAGCTTTTCTGAAGGAAGATATAGACAACATAGACATTTTAATACTGATTGAAGTGTCTACGACAAACGAAGAGGCATCCACCTACCAAATGCCACACTTCCAACAATACAAACACTGAAGACAAACAAAACGAGGCGGTGGTATAATAATATTTACCAAACATGCACTAGAAGAAACAGAAATAAACTATAAATTAGAATACGCAGAAAACATACGCATTGGAATTAAAAAGATCAAACAACAAAACTCCTTGATAATAAACACAATATACAGACCACCCAACTTAAGCACCGAAAAATTTCTAGATGAATTAAACAGATGGCTTTCAACCACGAAACAAGGCGGGTCAGAATACTCAATAATAACAAGAGACATGAATATAAACATTAGGAAGATAAAAAAACAACACAGAACAATACCTAGCCCTATTATCAGCACCTAATATCTTTTCTCGTGTATTCGGTCGTATACACGAGAAGAGATAGTAGTCGGAAACACAACAACCTCATCCTGCATTGATCATATAAATATAAGGGCCCCTCCAAACAGCCACACAGTAGCCGTCATAACATGCAAACTGACAGACCATTATTTCACAGAATTACAGTTACACACTGAACCAAAACCCACAAAACTCACTGAGACTACAGAACAGTATTATAGCATTCCAAACGAAACAATATTAAACGACGAAATCAGAAAAACAGGCTGGATGTAGATAGCATCTTTAGACTCTGCTGAAGATGCATATAATAATCGTAAATTTACATTTAACAAAATATATAACAAAGCATTAACAAAAATAAAAATACGCCCCCAAACGAAACAAAATCCATGGATAACAGACAATATACTAACAGACATAAAAAGAAAAGATGCCCTATGGAAACAACTTAAGAAGTCGCCGAACAATATCGCTTTAAAAGCTGAATACAAAAGAAAACGGAATCTCCTAACAACACAGATTAGAACGGCAAAAAGAAACTACTACAGCAACAAATTAACAACAGCTTAGAATGACATAAAGGAAACCTGGCACCTGATTAATGAAATGCTGGACAATATACACAGAACGACTGCCTCGGAAACAATAAAACAGAGCTTTGCTTGCGACCCCAAACCCCTCAAACAGTTCGCAAACAATTTTATTCAGCAATTCGTGAACTCCATCCAAAAACTGCAAGAAACAACCTTTCCTCACAAAAATGTAAATTCTCCATTAGTTCCACGAGTAACTCAGTCGATGTGGTTCCCCACAGCAACAAAAGAAGAGCTATCACTAGAAATTCAACAAATTAACCCTAACAATGGACAGGGGATAGACGGAATCAGATGAAAAGACAGCAAGAAACAGTCAACGAACCTATGTCCAGTTATACAAAAACTGTTAAATAAACTCTTCGAAACGGAGCACTTACCTGAAACACTAAAGACTGCATTAATCACACCCATACATAAACATGGAAAGGGAAACATTATAAGTAATTACAGACCCATCGCCACGTTGTCTAATTAACCAAATCATGGAGCGCATCGTGCATCGCAAACTCGCCATGTACGTTGCAAATTTTCAAATCATAATCAAAACACAATATGGCTCTCAAAAAAATAAAGGAACAGCGACACTCCAGGAAGATTTCACACACCTAATAAATGCTGCAATGGATAAAAACAGAATAATTAATCGTATTCATTGAGCGAACAAAAGCATTTGACACACATAAAACCTTGTTAACGAAGCTAACGCATAACGTAATTGGAGGTCGTCTACTCCAGTGGCTTAAAGAATACATGATAAACACGAAAACATCACACGTATAGGATCAGCATACAGCAAAGAGGTACAGGTAACCTGTGGTGTACCGCAAGGAACTGTCCTATCTTCCATTCTATTTAACATATACACACACGACATAAGCCACCTTCCACTAAAAAGTAAAATCTTCCAGCACGCAGACAACACGGCCATAGTGTCCATTCACAACAATGCAAATATCGCTTACACAAATATGCAACACGACATCAATCAAATCACTAACTGGTTAACCGAAAACGGCATATATATAAACCCTGGAAAAACAAAGCTAATGGTATTCAAAAACCTCGAAACCCTGCCCATAGAAACTAAACATCTCACTATCCGACATTCATCCTCCTATACACAAAGCGCAGAACCTAAAATCACAACCATCACACAGGTGAAAACAACACGCTATCTCGGACTTCACTTCGATGCTGATCAAAATTGGAATAGCCATAAAAACTACCTACAGACCAAGCTTAGGATAATAGCAAGCAAACTATACAGATTAAAAGACATTGCCCCAACCCACATAAAAATACTAATCTATAAAGCATCATGTGAAAACATTTTAAGATATGCAATCACAGCTTATGCATTCTGCGCAGACGACAGACTTAACAGGTTATTGCAAGATAAAATGGTAAAACTGATATTCTCGGAATATCCCACGCGTATGCAGGCAGCACGAACACAACACAAAATATTAAAGGTGAAACACTTATGCCAATCATGTGTCATGTTAAGACATTACTACAGCAGTGTAACCAGAACAACTTATCAGATAAGAAGACAACAGTCAACAAACTACATAACATTTAAAGTACAAAAGGATCACTACGGCAAAGCAACCCGAAACTTCTACGTACCTGACATGATAAACAAACTGCCATTCGAAGACAGAATCCTAGTGACATGCAGAAGCTGAAACAGGCGCTATATAAATATTATAGCGAGAATGAAAATTAGAGCAATTCCTGCTTCTCTCTCACCCACCCCCACAAATCCTATGACAAACCCCTCTTAAAAAACCACCACTACAATAGCAATTGAAGCCTTCCAAGCACGTACCAACAAACTGTAAAATCAACACCTGGCTTGCGACCAGTATAGAAACATAACTATGAAACGACCGCCATCTATTATCTTCATCAGATAAGCTCTGTTAAGCATCGAGGAAGAAATTAGAAATGCCTCCCAAAAAAAGAATATAATACATTATACAGGTAAAAAGAAAAGAAAGAAAAAATCAGTAAGAATTTCATTGTTACAAAAAAAAAAAAAATAAAATAAAAAAATAGAACTAACCTGTTGTTAATATGCAATCATAATTTTAATAATAAAAAAAGGATTGAAATTTTTTAAGAAAGATATAATCAATTATTTTATCATATGTATTCAAATATGATACAATAATTGATTAAAATACATGTAACGTAAAGTAATGGACCAATCATATGCAATGAAACGCGCTTAATATATGCCATCAAATGTATGTAATCATATCATATGTAAGGAAATGTATGTAGAGTATTTATCATACGTAATCAAATGTAAGTATATACGTAATGTAAGTATTACATGTAATTTAAATATGTAATCATACATTTTAATTAAAAATTTATTATTATTTGAAAATATTATTAACTTGCAAGTATCTGTTATTCACAACTGTAATGTATTATATATATATATATATATATATATATATATATATATAATACATTTTTTAAGAAAGGTTTAAAGAAAAAGGTTTAAAGAACGTAAAAGTGAGCTTAGTAGATCTTGTGCAAGAACTCTTTGATAAATAGGACGAACAAATAACAAAATCAAATAGCGAATGTAAGGAGTTTGTTAAATATAATAATTCAGCAGTAGAAGAAGTCTTGCAAATGGTAAAAGACAATTGGATGAAAGAGACATCCGAACTTCGTCAAGAACTTAATTCCCTAAAACTACAATAAGAATATTCAAATGAGCAACAGCCTAAAGCAGATCTTGTCATAACTGTCTTCCTGAAATTGCATCCACAGAGACACAGATATAAAGTTAGGCCATGCAATTATATCACCCCTTACAGCATAAGGACATTCAGTCCGTAAATCAGATTTCCAGGAAGAACAAAATAGAAAGCTTGCCAAGACCGGCACCAGTCATAGTTCATCTTCTTCGTTTTCCCTTTCAGTCACTTGAGTATTTAACGACCGTAGGTGACTTTGTAGACATTGCCCACAAAGTATTCCTGGTGAGATTTTTACAGGGTAGTGCACCATTGCTTTCCCTACCCCCCCCTCCAATTTTATCGGGCTTTGGACCGTCATATGTCTGAAATGTATCCCTGACTCTAATTCATGTGTGTTTGCGAGGGGGGGGCGGTATGCCTGTTCTGGGGCATGAAAAACCCGAGTTTCCAAGTGAAAATAACCCCTACCTCCGTATGAGACCGGTTATCTCACCTTTAGTCGAAAGAGATCAGATCAAGGTTCCTCACTTCACTGACGGGATTCGAACCCACGTCTTTTCGACCAAAGGGCTTCGACTATACTGACTGAGCCACGGAGGCCCCCATAGTTCATCTTACATGCAAGACAACAAGAGACAATCTCACAAAAGCCAGCAGAATGAAAAACCCAGTTGACAAGGACTTACACGCATCGCAACACAATGAGCCAATCTTTCTATTCGAATACTTAACACCATTCAACCAGGATCTGTTGTACTAAACAAGAAAAGCAAAAACAGAAAACAATAATCGATTTTTGTGAATCAGAGGCAGCAAGATATTCATGAGGAAGTCACAAACTTGAAATGCGACACAAATCAAAAGCTCGAAAGACAGATTGACTACCACAGTGACAAATACACTCCTAATTGGATCAACAAGAAGATTTCAACACAATGAAAATGATTGGTAACCATCAGACAGATGTAATACCACCAGAATGTATTAGCAATTGTACTTTTGACTCACTCGATGCATCGAAACCAAATACATGGAGCAAATCGTATTAACGAAACTCGCAACATATACAGAGAACATTCATATTATCTCCAAAACATAATACGGTTTTCAGTAAAATCAGGGAAAAACATCTCTCTTTGAAGACTTTACAAAAGTAATTAATACCGCCTTAGATAAAAACAAAATTACCTTAGTAGTCTTCATCGATTAGACTAAAGCCTTTGACACACTCCCACATCAAACCTTGTTAGAAAAGCTGAGAATGTTGGAATAGATGGGCCCATGCACTGTTGGTTTATGAACTGCCTTCGAAATAGAAAACATATCACTTATTGGGTCAGACCAAACTAGAGCGCTACTAGCAACGTGTGGAGTGGCAGAGGGAGATGTTCTCTCTCCAACTGTATTCAACATTTATATGCACAATATTAACCAGCTACCTCTCAAAGGCAAGATCTTCCAATTCGCAGGCGATACAGCTATAAAATCCATCCATAATAACGCAAGCATAGCCAAAACAAATATGCAGCGTGATACAAATCTCCTCATTGAATGGCTCACCGAAACCTCCATATACCTAAACCAGATAAGACAAAATTAATTACATAAGAGGAGACGTTAACATAAATACTCTTGACCCCCTTCTTCACCATTAACACCCTGGATACCCTTGTACATGACATACTACTGAACAAACTACATTCAGTGGGAATTTGAGGAGCACTATATACTAGTTCAGGAACTATCTCTCAAACATTAATAGCCACACATTACAGCCGGGGTATACAAATAAAACAAGGAGTTCCACAAGGCGCCATTTTATCGCCTACTCTATTCAACATATACACTAACGACGTTAACAACCTGGCCACACGAAGTCAATATATATCAATACGCAGACAACACCGCTCTACTAGCACTCCATCAAGACATTAACACCGCACTTTCGAAAGTTCAACAAGACCTAAACGAAGTCCCAACTTACTTCTACCAAATATCAATTATAATGAATAGCACCAAACCGCTGATATTAATTAAACATAATCCGAGAATCATGCTCTCCACAACTCTATCGCTGCACTGTCACACATACCGCTGCTTCAGCAACAAAATAGCTGCTACTCCCAAAATCACACCTATAACACATGCAAAATACCTTGGCCTTTACACAGATGGCTACTGTAAAAGGATAGAACGTATAGAATACCTACACACTAAACTCTGCACCACTGGAACACAATTTTTCCTAGTAAGAGATATGATTCCACATAAAGTGCGAAAATTCCTTTATCATGGTATCTGCAAATCGCTACTCAGGTAAAGCAGAACATTTTACGCTAAACACATCAACATCCATCTAGCGAAAATAGAAACATTACATCGGAAAATTATTTTAACGGTGATTTGGAGGTCCCACATACAACAGCCAAAAACCGAATCCTACATGGCGATGCACAAAATGCTGAGCATACAAAAATATGAATGAACACTACGTAATGTTACTAAGGAATTACTTTACGTAACAACAGAGACACTTATCGCATAGCACGACCCACCACAACACTTTACATCCCTAGATCCTTCGACAACTCATACAGTACTGCAGTGGGGTCACATCTCATATCCACACTCGGACAACCTACCACAAAATTTAAAACACATGGACAATTACAGAAAATTAAAACACGAACTCTGGAAACGATGCGAACACAGTTAACATAGCATTAACAGGGATACACACATCAGAAATCACCAGCATCCAAATCGCCTACATTCCATCCATAAACAGTACCAAACAACATAAATGGTGAAGGCTAATCCCAATCTCTTCAATAAAGCTAACCCTAGCTTCAAAGTAGGTGGGATTAGCATGGGTTAATCAACTAATACTCATTACCCAATCACTAAAATTAACTATATCATCATCATCGTCATCATTATCAGCCATTGTCGATCCACTGCTGGATGAAGGCCATTCTAAGATTACTCCAACACTATCTGTCCATGGCTCTCCTTTCCCGTGTCACTCCTGCAAATCTGATGAAATCATCAATCCACCGTGATTTAGGTCAGCGTCGTGGGCGTTTTTCCTCTCGTGGATTCTAATCCAGTACCTCTCTTGTCCATCGTTGATCTTGTCTTCGAGCAATATGATCAGCCCATTTCCACTTCTGATTTTTCACTCTTTCTATGATGTCAGAGACTTTGGTTTTGATTTCTTATCCACGTATTCCTTTTGTGATCTAGTCTCTTGAGATACCAAGCAGACTTCTTTCCATACTAAATTGTGTTGATCTTTATTTTTGAATGTTATTTGCATTCAGTGTCCACGTTTTGCAGCCATTTGTCAATAAAGGAAGAATATATTGGTTAAAAACTTTTCTCTTCAGGCATTATGGTAGTTGACTTTTGAATATTGATTGTAATTTTCCAAATGCTCTCAACCCGAGCATCATGAGCCTTTTAATTTTGTCCATGATATTTCGTTCAATTGATATCTGTTGTCATAAGTATATGTAATGATCTACTTTTGTAATTTCCTCATTATTGATTTTTATTATTTCTGGTTGGACATAGCTTTTGAACATAACTTGGGGGGTTATTCTTTAGGTTTATCTTTAGGCAAGCTGTTTTGCTAAAAAACTTGGAGTTCATGGATGCGAGTCTGAAATTCATGTGCAGTTGAATTAAAGATAACTATGACATCTGCAAAGTGGAAATAGCTTGAATATCTTCCATTTATCTTGAGACCTTTCCTTTCTCAATCAAGAAGTTTGAATAACTCTTCTAGGCTCGCTGGAATAATTTTGGAAACATTGTGTCACTCTGTCGTCTTATACATCCCTGGCTTTCCACAATATTCCGCAGATATTACCATTGAAATGAATTGCTGCTGTGGCAATGGTGTATGTCGATTTGATGGTCCTAATTGGTTTCGTAATGTTTTAAGTATTGCACAATTTTTAAGTGAATCAAAGGCTTTCTTTATAGTTAATAAAACCAAGGCATAGTGGTAACTGATATTCATTACACAGTTCAATAATCTGTTGTACAACTCGAATAGAGTCCATTGTACTAAAGCGCCTTCGAAAGTCTGCCTATTCTTTTGGTTGTGCTATTCCCAGAGTCGCACAAAGCCTATTACCTAAGACTTTGTAAACCGCTGATAGTAGACTGATAGGTCGGTAGTTCGTCAAGTTTTCTGCCTCACCTTTTTTATGTATCAGAATTAGGGTAGCCTTCTTCCTTGTTGTTGGTACATCATTTTTCTTCAGACATAAAGTAAATAGTTTTGCTAAAAGAGTTTGTAGATTATTTCTCCATCTGTTTTTAGAAGTTCAGCTATAACTCCATCCTCACCTGCAGCTTTCCCATTTTGGAAACTTTGGATGCTCTGCATAACTTCTGGTAGAATCTTGGTACTTCAGCTGTGTTGTTGTAGTTGTCTTCTTCTTCATTTAATTCATCATCCTGGCATAATATTGAGTAGAATTCTTCAATTCATTTTGCTATAGCATATCTATCTCTGGTGATGGTACCGTCTTGTAGTTTGACTGCAATCATCTGTTTGTTGCTGTTCATCAATTGCTATTTAGCTTTTTTGAGACTATGGATGTTTTCAATTGTTTCTTGTATGACTCTGCAACTGAATTTCCTTATTTCCTCTATGGCACGTTTTCTGATTATTGCACAATTTAGTGTATTCAATTTTATTCTCTAGGTTAATTGATTGTTTCATTTCTCTTCTTTTCTTCATACGTTGTTTTCTTTCTTCAGAGAATTTGCCTTGTGTCTGTTCTGTGGTACCAATTATTTCAAGTAAGCATTTTAAAAGGTTTTGGATAATAATGTCATTACTTTCTGATAGATTAGCATTGTCATCTATATTAAGATGTTTAAATCTATTGTTTATTTCGTGTTGGAATATATCTTTATTTATGTTGAGTTTGTGTACATCTATGTTTTGCTTTGATCTCCCAAACATTTTCCTTCTTTCTTTTTGGCAGTTTATTTGAATCTTACTGCGTTCCATACGATGACCACTACAAATGTTGAAGATGTTTATAACAGAGCAGTCTTGAAGACGTTTTTCTTCTTGTTGATGATAAAGTCAATTTCACTAATTTTTCCATTTCGACTTTTCCATGAACGTTTAGGTGTGTTTTGTCTTGAAAAAGGACTTCATGATGTACAGGTTTACTTTTTCTGCAAATTCTATTAACCTTGCTCCTCTGTCGTCTCTCATGCCATTTCCAAAATTTCCCATTGAGCTTTCATCTGAATGTTGAATACCAATTCTAGCATTAAAGTCTCCCATTACAATTCTGAAATGACATTTTCCTTTATTGTATATTTGGGATTCATTATGATAGAGGGCTTCAATTTCTTCATCAGTATGACTTATTGTTGGTTAATAGACATGGATAATCTTAAGAGTGTATCTTTTTGAGATTTCAACAGCAATACTTACTATTCGATCGGATGCCTTCAGTTTTTTTGTTGATCAAGAACCCAACTCCATTGATTCTTTCCTTATCTACTTTTCATAATTTATATCGTACTTAGCATATATATATATATATATATAATAAACTGAAAATGTAACATGACGTTAACTGGTAATTAATTAACGGAATTAACAACGCATGTAAAGTAAATTAATTAAAGATAACTTTAATGAATCACTTCTATATTTCGACAATGTCACATTGTCATCTTCAGGAACATAAAGATATGGTATGTGCACTAAAGGAACTAACAAAGCAAATGAGGAAGAAATTTGACATTGTCGAAATATAGAAGTGATTCATTAAAGTTATCTTTAATTAATTTACTTTACATGCGTTGTTAATTCCGTAAATTAATTACCAGTTATGTCTAACCAACGTATAAGTCTTACCACTAGAATCATGATCATCCACGGAGATGCAATCGCACGAAAGGCCCGTCAATACGGCAAAATGAGGTTAAAGATATCGAGGCAAATAAATCGCCTGACGTTCCTAAAACGCTGCCGGGATAACAAAGTGTTCCCCAACTGTGTCAAATTGAAGCACCGTTTCACTTCCGAGAAAGCTCTACGCATTTATAACCGCACTAGCTTCGCCCTGTTAAGAGAACAAATTACCGCGACGCGCGTTCTCCTTGCCGACGAAAACAAAAACGTACGGGCGCTAGAGGAAGAGCTTTCTAACACACTCGGCCTTGATCTATGGTCGATACTCCATGACATATCATGCACATCGGCAAGAAAGGAATTCGAAAAAATACGTAGTCGGCACGTAAAAAAATACGAAAACCTGACCAAGACTTCTACTTCTGTACCCCAGCCACCACTTAACACAGTAGTCAACCTCTCGACGGCAGTTTTAAAGCCTGAAGCACTCACCGCACTTTCACGTGGTCACAATTTCGCCCTAGCTCCAAAAAGGATTCCTGCTGAAGAAATCATGATTCAAATAGAGCGTGGAATTCGCAACCTGCCTATCCATATCGCCAACAACGTGAGACTGGATGTAGTCGGTGTTCTCACTAAAGCCAAACCTCCAAAATCCAACTTATCCAAAAACGAATATACAGCCCTACAAGAATTAAAAAACAACAAAAAAATAGTAATCACCAAAGCTGATAAGGGAAGCGCCACTGTGGTACTCAATCAAAAAGATTACAAAGGTAAGCTAAATTCTTTAATACGAGACCGTACTACTTACCTCCCCATTGAATATAATCCGACCAGCTCTCAGATTAGAACTATCCACAGACTCCTTAAGAAAGTCACTTCTTGGCCTGTGGAAGTCACCAACAAGCTTAAACCTTATAACTCTAGACCCCCCCGATTATATGGACTCCCAAAAATACATAAACAAAATGTACCATTACGTCCCATAGTGGATGGCATTGATTCCCCCACATATAAATTAGCCAAACATTTAGCCAAAACGCTCACACACTACACTGGCAACACACCATCACACATAAAAAACTCGGCCCACTTTAAAGCCAGTATAGAAAACCTCACACTCCAACACACTGACATAATGGTCAGTTTTGACGTCTCCTCCGTATTCACTAATGTCCCACTCAAAGAAACCCTTGAGCTCATCCAAGCCAAGTTTCCTCCCGATATCTCAGCCCTATTTCAGTTCACAATGAACTCAGGCTATTTCGTTTGGCAAGGAAAGTTCTACAAACAGATAGAGGGGACAGCCATGGGTTCACCACTTTCCCCACCCTTGGCCAATTTCTTTATGGAGACATTTGAAGAAAAAGCCTTAAACTCCGCCCCACAAAAACCCACTATTTGGCTTCGTTATGTGGATGATGTGTTTGCTATTTGGCCACATGGCTCAGACTCGCTCCACTCCTTCCTAACACACTTAAACAACCAACATCCCAGAGTCCAGTTCACCTTAGAAAAAGAGGAAAACAACACCCTCCCCTTCCTAGACACTTTAATCACCCGCCAGCTTGATGGATCTTTGGTTTTCTCTGTTTACAGAAAACCCACCCACACTGGCAGATACATTCACCAGCAATCCCACCCCCCCCCCCTCACAACAATATGGGGTGATAAAAACACTATATAACAGGGCAAAATTAATCTGCTCAGATGACAAGGCCCTGACTATGGAACTAAACCACATCCTCAACACTTTCTTAGCCAATGGCTATAACCCCAAAAAAATCCAAAAAATACTAAAACCTGAAAACCACAACCCCCCTCCCCCCCCTCAACAATAAAGACTACACCAAGTTTATCACTATCCCCTACATCCAGGGCACCTCTGAAAAAATAACTAATATCCTCAAGAAATATGACCTTACTTCCTGTTACAGACCATATAAAAAGTTGGCATCCCTTATCCGCTCTACCAAAGACCAACCACTTCCCCTAGACCTACCTGGTGTATACCAGGTCCCTTGCAGCTGCAAATTGTCCTACTTTGGCCAAACAGGCAGAACAACAAATATCAGGATTTCAGAACACCAAGACTACATCCGGTTTCACCAGTACAGCCGCTCTGGGCTGGCAGACCATGCCTTAGATACCCACCATAAAATTCGTTGGAAGAAGACAAAAATAATCCATCGCAGCAAGTTTAAATACGAAAGATTATTCAAAGAATCTTCAGCAGCTCTAAAAAACGTTCCTAACCTCAACAAATTTGGGTGCATGAAACTGCCCCAAATTTGGGAGACTATCATTATGAGAACTTCAGCCCAACGGCCAAGACTACCAAATTAGCCCGCAAGAGGGCGCCATTAGGACTTTAGGAACAAAATTAGTGTCTTAATTTCTTCCTCATTTGCTTTGTTAGTTCCTTTAGTGCACATACCATATCTTTATGTTCCTGAAGATGACAATGTGACATTGTCGAAATATAGAAGTGATTCATTAAAGTTATCTTTAATTAATTTACTTTACATGCGTTGTTAATTCCGTAAATTAATTACCAGTTATGTCTAACCAACGTATAAGTCTTACCACTAGAATCATGACGTTAACTATCCTCTGAAACTGTGAACTATAATTGCAAACTATAACACTGTGATTGTTACAGGACTATTACATGAATCGTTCTACTATTGAAGAATTTCAATAGCTTTTCATAATTTATATCGTACTTAGCATACAGTGCGAAGTACGATATAAATTAGAATCTGAATGGAACCATGTTGTGAGAAATTGCAGCATTATATCCTGAATTGTATTGTATATTTATGTATGTTATTTGGTAGGTAATAAAGTGTTATTTTACTACAAAGAAAAAATATTATTTTTACAATCGATTTAAAAATAGCATTGCAGAAACTGTAGAAAAGCTTCCAGTCAAAAAAGGAGGCCTACCTAACATGGCTTAGGGTCAGGTCACTTGAGATGCGTTTCCGGTACGCTGAGGCACGAAGAGCTGCTAATAATGAATTTAGTTTAATCCTTTATCCCAGTGAGAGCAAACAAAGTTTGCACCTGAAAATATCTTCAGGACTGAATATAGTGTTGCACTATCTTACCTGGGTAAGTAGTGCAACACCAAGGCAACTCCTAGCAAAGGTGAAGCAAGCTACCAACACTCCTATCCCAGTATCTCCCATAATGCAAAACACATATCCTAGTGGATATGTATCCTGTTATGCATTGAGGAATTGGCCACTACCCAGACTAATTTCGACCTTTATTGAGGTCTCTTCAGTGGGAGCCAAGCCCTGAGTTGGAGATACCAGGCAGAAGCAGTAGCAAGGTCATCTTTACCTATAGGAGATGCCAAAAAGTTTGCCACCTTTTTTTTTAATTACTCTGGATTTAGAGAAAGATGTTGAAAGTTTATTTTTCACTAGGTTAGACTATAGTCATATATTCAGTCCTGAAGATATTTTCAGGCGCAAACTTTGTTTTCTCTCACTTGGATAAAGGATTAAACTAAATTCATTATAGTCTAACCTAGTGAAAAATAAACTTTCAACGAAAAGCTGCTGTTGAGGCAGTAAAGAGCAAATCAGAAGACTTGGGAATCCTTTGGAGAAAGTTAGACTCATCCTATGCAAATACAAACTAAGTATTCTGGCAGACCGAACGCCACCTTCCAGGGAGGAAACCGTGCACAGCAAGGGCCATTAAGCCTCTGATGGTGCATTTTTAACAACCGAGAAGGATATCCTGGGGATTATAAAATTCGCCCAAAATGCTAAAAGCCTTAAATCGAGACGGTGTTCTTTGGCTATCTCGAGTGTGAGGCTGCTTGAATATCTTGAATAATAACAACAGTCTTCAAGAAGGGAGATTGACCAGATCTACTGACCTTCAATAGACCAGAGAGGTTGCAACAATTATCATGCCATCTGTCTGCTCAGCTTGCCTGGGAAAGTATATTCTAGGTGCTTGGAAAGAAGGTGCAGGAGCATAGTTGAGTCAAAGTTCCAGGAAGAACAAGGTGGCTTTCGTAGAAGCACAAGTGACCAAAACTTCACTTTAAGGCAAGTCTTTGAGAACTCTTGCGAATATGCCAAGAATGTCCACACGTGTTTTTGTGGACTTGGAAAAGGCAAATGACCGGGTTCCTCGGGATAAGCTTTGGAAATTAGCACATGAGTATGGAGTGGATGGTATCCATAGAATGCACCCTTGGTATCCACCAAGGGTGCATTCTGTCACCCCACCTTTTCATATTATTTATGGATTGTATTGATAGGCACAGCCGAGGCAATGAGTCTGTCAGAATTGGAAGATGTAGCATTGGACGTCTGCTTTTTGCAGATGACCTAGTCCTGCTTATCTCTTCCACAGATGACCTCCAGCGGATGCTGGATAGGTTTGTAGCTGTTTGTGCAGAAGCCGGAAAGAAGATCAGTGTGGCCAAACCTAAAACATTTGTGGTCCCAAGACACCGACCCAGTGCACTCTATCTACATGTGCATGGAGTCCCACTGAGGCAGGTGGAGAAGTTTAAATACCTTGGGTCCATATTCACGAGTGATGGAAAGTGGGACGAAGAGCTAGATACTCGGATTGGCTCATCAAGCACAATATTGCGAGAGGTTGGCTGTTGGGTAGTATTGAAGTGGGAGGTAAGCCAGAAGGCAAAGCTGGCTGTGTTCAATGCAGTCTATGTCTCCATCTTCACCCATGATCATGAGAGTCGGATAATGACTGAAAGAATACGGACACGAATCCAAGAGGCTGAAATGAGGTTCCTTCGAGGGATTGCGGGGGTGAAAGACTCGACAGAGTCAGAATCTCTGCAATTCGAGAAACCCTCAATACTCAACCGCTGCTTCTCCGTGTTGAGAGATCACAGTTACGCTGGTACGGGCACCTGGTCAGAATGCCACAAGAGAGGCTCCCTCAGCAGGCCCTCTTTGCCAAGTCAGAGGGTTGGAGGCCACGTGGAAGGCCAAGGACTCGCTGGATGGACACGTTTGGGAGTCCCACCAGAACACCTGAGCTTGGCGGAGGATCGTGACCATTGGAAGTTCCTCTTGCAGCTGCTGCCCCCACAACCCAATTAGGAAAGGTCGGCCTTGAAATGAATGAATGAATTGTAGAAACGTGAAATGAATGCATTCAGCATTCCAATTGCATGTTAATTGAAAAGGAACTGATAATATAAATTGAAAATCAAAATAAACTGTAAATTGAAATTGGCAAAAAAATTATTATTGTTGATTATAAAAATAGCAATGTTAAAAAGTGAAACGAATCCATTCAGTATTGCCTACTGATAACAAAAAGAAACTGTAAATATAATTTGTGAATTAAAACAAACTGTAGATTGAAACATAAATGTGAATGATAAAATGCAGAAAAAACATGCATTATTTATATAAAATTATTCGTTAATCGTTAATCTGAAATATATCTCCATCTTAGCACATTAAATGAATAATTTTAAATATGTATGTGAAAAAAAAATTATATAATACATTGTGTAATATGGTTATTTTTGCATATTTAAATAATAAACTTTGTCAATATATACTTCATCCGTGCGGTTAGCCGAGTGGCTGTGCGTTTCGAAACCATATGCCTGGGGAAGGAGTGGCCTGGGTTCGATTCTCGTCAACGACGTGAGGAGCTGAAGGATCTTCCTCAGCCATGACCAAGTTAGCCGGTCTTGGGAGCGAACAGCAGCGATTTTCCCCAGTTTATCTGTGGTTTTTTCATCCCGCAAACATGCCCCTTGAATACACAGGATACAGTTAAGAATACCGCCCTTACGGGATGCGGTAGAGATGTGGCGAACTGGCTGAATTAATACGCCAGTAAAGGAGCGAACTGAACCCGTCCTTGGACGGATGAGTAAATGGATGGATGGATGGATATATATACTTCGAAAATTTCGTAAGAAAGTGTCACACCCTGATATCTTGAAAATGTAGAATTCTCAGCTATCATGGTGTAACATGAAGAATAAATAAAATAAATAAAAAAAAACTGCATAAAAGATAATAGTTGAATTAATTGAAAGAAAAAGAAAGATTCTTGCATCCAATAAAATGTATAAAACATAAGGTTTTGTTAAACTAATTAACAAAAGAAAGAATATATTAATATTGTGATATGATTTAAAAGAAAAAATTTAACTAAATAAGACAGGAAAGGATTAGTCATAAGAGATGGTATGTGAGAGGCTAGAGATTAAGTTATTAAGTAAATTCATAGAAAAATTTTGGAAAGGGGATTAAATTAGAGGCTAGTAAAGGAAAACAACAGATTATCGCTCAGGGCCGATTCCCGGATTGAGACATTGTCACGGGCTTGCCGATCAAAGGACGTTTGGCAGAAAGACGCCACCCTAATTGGTCGGTGAAGTAAAAACAAGTAGGGGCGGAGAAAGTTAAAAAAGGTGCTTAGGAGAGCAGGTATAAAAGGTTTGGGAAACCCCCCCATGAGGCTTTTTTGGTTTTTGCTTGGTTCTGTTCCCAAGGAGTTCTCTACGAGTTCCGCAGCATAGGATTTCACGGTGTTTTCCTGAGTGGCGAGATAGGGGTTATATCTCCACGTCACAACACGGAAATGAAAGTGGGAGGGATTTCAATTCCCGATTTCCTATGTAAGAAGCGAAGAATGCCATAGAGTCAAAGAAAAGGAAACATATTGTTTGTGTTTCGACTCCAGCGATAACTACGAAAAACGGAGAGCTGTAAAGAAATCGATGTCCACGTCGCGAGTTGCACAGCCGATATATAGATGATTCAAAGTTGTCCGGAGTTACGAAAAGTTAAGACCACGTAAGTCTAGTTCAATTCCAAAAGGAAAGTAGGAGAAACAGATTATCGGAGACATTATACCAAGCTAGTTCATTCAGAAAAAGGTAAAGGCCCATATGAAAACTCAAGAAAAGAAAGGTATTGTAAAATATATCTAATGTTAACTAAAATTTGTCTGTGATAAGAATCATCATTCTAATACGGAACTGTTGAAGTGACCAAGGAAACCTTATACTAGGACTTTAGTATCTGATAGAATATATTAAAAGTAAGCTGACTAGTGTTAATGATATGTGAATAATTAAGTGTCCTGAGAATTTTGCATGTCTATTATATTGTATAAGAAAGTTTAAATGACATAGTCATGTGTTAATGCAGTAAATGGTTTAGTTAATCTACTTAAGTTTGGATAGTTAAATAGTGTGAATTAAGTAATTACGTGTCCTGAGAAATTTGAATGCCTATTGTAATGTGTAGGAAAGTTGAAATGTAATAATTGTGTATTAGTGCAGTAAATGGTTTAGTTAATCTACTTAAGTTTAAATAGTTAAATAGTGCGAATTAATCTTATTTGTCCATGTCAAATGAATTTATGTGTTGAATTGTTATGGCGGCATGATCGTAATACCCATTGAAGGATCATAGCCTAATTACTTGTAATAAGCTAATGTTAGTTTGTAAGTGTTTAGTTTAGCATTGAATTGTACCATATTAAGGAATTTAATATACCTTTTGTCCAATGATAAAACAGCTGTCTGAAATTGCTGTCCAATACACCACTTGAAAAAATACGAACCTAATCACGCACGGAAATTAATGTGTTAAGAAACGAGATAAAGTGTCACGACTGCAACATTGTTTCACTTTCAGACATATTTGAGTTCTTTCTCCTTGTTTTTGAATATAATATCTTAAACTAAATATCCCAAAAGGTGCAGTATAAATACAAATATTAGGGGTACTAAGGGGAGAAATAACTTAGATATTAGTATAAGTTTAGGTGATATAGATAATAGTAAAACATAGATAAGCGGGAATTGTTAGATGGAATAAAAATCGTAAAATGGGACACAACAAAAGAAAGTCATGGTGCTTAAGAAAGTTTTTATCGAACCAGTAGAAAAGATTGTTTATTTCATTTTAGCGAGAGCTCTGCAGTAGTTCGGCTTCGTTTACTGAAGTACCTGTCTAAATCGATTCTTGTAATTGCCAATTGCAGTTAATTTGGAAGAGAATTATCTGTCAATGAACGTCTGTACTTTGATTTAGTGAATTTCAAAGTTGAAAAAGTGCTGTAACAAATGGCGTTGTTTTGCTATACTTGCATTGTAATATCTTTTTTCTCTGATATCTCTATTCTTTAGCTTTATCTTTATTCTATTAATGAGTAGTAGGCGCTTTTTCTTTCATAACCTTTCTCACTTATTCTGTTACGTACTATGTTCATCCACCTTCCGTGTTTATCAGTTGTATGCCTATGAAGACTGAAAAATTGATTTGTCACACTGCGCCATCAGTATATCAGATATTCGGCTTAAGACTCAATAAAACTTCCGGTAGATCTTTCTCTCTCTCTCTCTTACTAGCGTAACTTCCTTCAACAAAGTTTACATAAACAGTCGTGGTTCTTAAGTAATAAAACTCCCTTCTAATGCCTTAGTTGTTTCCCACTAACAAGTCCGCTTTATTTAGGAACAGTGCAGTCTAAAATAAAGGATCAGGCAGCACTCTTTTGACAAATAGTTAAAACACATTTATTTACATTAATATGAAATACACATGAATCAAACGACAGGGAGATTGCTTTCTCTACCCATCTGTAAAATCTTTAGCATAAAATTAGAACCCTTTCACTTCAACACAAAATAATCCCTTTAACTCAAAAACTTATTTGCTCTCTGCTTACAAATTCAACTTATTAAACTTCTAGTTTACTCGCAAAGAGGTTATTTCAACAAATCAGATAACCACTTCTAACATGCCAATTAACTATCTTATGGACGCTTCTTATTACTATTAAACTAATTCTTTACAGTCCACATACGACATATCTCCTAGTTTTTAAGAGAAAATATACAAAGGGAAATAACTTACAGAGACTCTGTATCCCCCATTCAGCCAAGAGTCTTTTACTAAAGTCTTTATGACTTTTCTTTCATCTCGAGTTTTAGGTTTCCTTCAGGAGTATCACTTCAGGATGTTAGCGGGCTTTTTGATCTGCAATCTGCACTCGAATGTCACATACAAGAGGTTTCAATATACTGGCAAATCCTCCTCTGGATCCTCACTTCGGGAACGTCTGTTTCTAATTGCTGCCACTTCTGCTACTAATCGCCAATGACTGTAACTACCGACCACCGATGACTGATCTGGCTCTCTTTGGTAACAGTGCTTCGCCTTTTGCTTTTCTCGGTACCTGAATCTCGGCTCTCCTCTTTAGTAACTGGGATCTTTCCTCACCTCTTTTCTCTGCTGCCATTGCTCTGGTTCGGACTTCGCTTATAGTCTGCAGTTCGCCTCCTCTCTGGTTCCGACTTCTCATGACTCTCTGCTGACGACTGGAAGGCCCTCTGCTCGGCGCTGTCCCTTTTTATTATGTCTTCTCTGGGGCCTTGCACGAAGGGTTGTAATCTCCTAAGAATTCGGTTTGACACTTTTATTTTCTTTTAAGTTAAACCCGTTCTTTGTTCTCGTCCGTGCACCCTTTTGATCGCAAGTTACCGGCCAGCAGAAAGTTGTTCGAACCTTTAAGACTGACTTTGGAGGTGTTTATGCAGAGAGCATGTAAGCACTTTCTCTTAGTCAAAAGTTGTAAACAACCTTTCTTATGGCCTCATAAAGAGCTATTCTGGCAGCAAAACATTGCCTTTGTTTTTAACACTCTAAAATATTTCTTGTTAAAGGAGTATATACAGTTAATTTCCAAAGGGTTATTTACAATAATGTCTAGCACAAATTATACAGAGACACAAAGAAGGTTATTTGCAGTTCTCATGGGACTTGACCTATGTAAAATCGACGTAAAGCGCTTTGATATTTTTAAGCTACATTGAGTTTTTACAGTGCTTTCCCGAAGATATGTGCTCCCGACCATTGAGCATATCTTGAGTCCAAAATTATTTCCTTAATTTTGGGCACCTCTCTATTGGTTGGAATTTAGAAAAATCTCCTTTTTTACTTCCGTTAGTAGAAATATGATCTGATTGCAAATCGCACAATTCCAGCTGCCAGTCACGAGTAAAAATTTAAATATCTTCTTTGACTTCCTCCAATATGAGCTGAAAATGATATTTCCTCAAAATTCTTCAAAATGTGCTTTGCAATTCGAAAAAAAAGTAAAAATATTATTAGCCAATGTTGATTTAAAAAGTTTCAATTTACTTTCAAAGCCATTCAGATGACCACTTAAGTTGGCAATGTTATGTTTTTCGCCCTGCAGTCTCATTCAAATGGTTGGTCACGTCTGTTATAAAGGCAAGTTCTGATAAAAAGAAATATGGGAACTTGCATTGGATTTTCAAGTTCTGTTGTGTCAGACTTCACATCATTTTTAAGAGATATAGGTATTTCTTTCCGAATAGCAAAAAAGCGTCGCAGACATTTTCCCCACTCAGCTAGCGCATATCAGATTATATAAAGGAGCAAATCGCCATATGCAGCATCCATTTCGCTCCAGAAATCACGAAACTTACGATGAGTCAAAGATTTATTTCCTTCTCGTATAACATTAATTATTTTTACAGCACTTTCATGGCATTGACTTTACGTAGAAGATTTCCACAGAGTGCTTCTTGGTGAATTATTATGCGTTGTAGGCCAGCAAAAATTGTTTTGTTTCAATAGTCCACAAAAGTCGCTTCCAGTCCCCGTCATAGCTTTGGCCCCATCTGTTACGATGCAGGAACATTTATCAAGCTGTTATGAGCTTATTGTCCATAGCTCATAACAGACTTTTGAACCGCTTCGAAAATACTTTTAGTATCCCATGCAAAGATATAAGACTGAGGAGTTCTTCATTAACAGTAAAGCACTCTTTGATAGTTCGAACAAAAATTAAAAGTTGACTTACGTCTGCCTGATCAGTCCTTTCATCCACAGAATGAAACAGACTCACATTTTGGTATTAAATCACACAGCTCTTTTGATACATATTGATCCATGTGTTGTACGCGTCTTACGACGGTCTGTTCAGATGATGCCATTTTTCGAACTTCTCAGCTAATTTCGGTTCATTAAATAGCTTTGACAATTCAATTGCACATTTCTTTCTAAACACGCCATCACTAAAAAGCTTTTTTTGCTTTCGCTCACTCCAATGCTAGTTTGTACGAATCGGCAACGCTTGAACTTTGTTTAGTGCTAAGTTTTGCAAAATAACTCGTTTGGTGCATCAATTTCTTCCTATATTCTGCAATAATGTTGCTTCTTGATTCTCCAATATACATGGCGAATGTTTTACTGTGGAATGTAGGGGTATGTCGTTTCACATTATACTCTTTAGGCACTGACACACGCAAACAAGGCATCGAATTTTGTTTGTGTTGTTTGTAAACAAATAGTGAGATTCCCATCGGCTTTGACACACTCGCTTTTCATCTTCAATTTTTCTTTTCTTGTGTGACGATAAGTTGTAATAAAGTAGAAGCAGATCGATAACACGGAAATAAATCACAGTGCATATCTGGTATCTAATTGGCACAAATCACGCGTTAACTTTCCCCATGAGCGCCCGGAACACGCGCGTTTGAACAATGCAGTGTAAGAACGCTTCTTTGACGCATGTAATATTTGAAAAACACGTGGATAGTTATGAAAAAACAACAAATAAAATTACCAAATCGAGATTATAGATTAGTGATAGAATGAAAGTATTATCTAATACGCATTCGATTCAAATTGTAATTTTTTCGCGCGTGAAAATCCAAACCCTCAGGCGGGCGCCCAAAATCTCTCCTGGCCGTGTTTTGGACAACCGTGGTCTAAACGAAAACAGCTGGTATGATAACGTTTGAAGTTTGTCAATTAAAAGAAAAAAAACATATATATATATACGATTAAAGTGATAAATCCGGTTATTATTAATAATTACCGGTTAAAGTGAATGATTTACGACAATTAATCACTTTAACCGGTTAAAGTGAATAATTCCTAGAGGAGTCTGGAAAATGTAATAAAAACTTATTTATAGGTTTTATATACAGGTATTCATTCTCAATAGAAATTATAACAGCTTAGGTTAGGTTAGTTTATAATGAAAAAAGTAACGAAAGCACTTCTTTTGCACTCAATGAAATCAGAAACCATTATAAACTAACCTAACCTAATCTAACCTAAACTAACCTGGATGTCGCATGTCGAACCAGAGTGTAGTCTTAGTTTGTCGTGGGCAGGCACATTAATGGGGATGAAAGATAAACGTTGTTGTGGGCAGAGCTTAATGATTGCGGGAAGATAAATGGGGATGACAAATAAACGTAGTTGTGGGCAGATGAATGGGGATGGTTGCTGTACCTCTTTCTTCATCAATGGGGAAAAACACTGATCACTTCCTCTCTGATTCAGCTATTATCCCCATTCATCTGGCCACAACATATTTTATTTGTTATCCCCATTTATTTGCCCGCAATCCTGGAAAGCGCAGCAATTGACCCTTGAAGGTAGTGCAAGCTGAGGCGACTCATACAAAGGGTGGAGTCGCTTACACTTGGAATAGCCGAACTTTATATAGTTTCTTTATTCGAATGATTTATTATTCAGCTAAGAAACAATATGGGATATAATATCCCTTAACTTAAATATGTTTTTATTACATTTACCATACTCTTCTAGGAATTATTCACTTTAACCGGTTAAAGTGACTAATTCTCGTAAATTATTCACTTTAACCGAATTATTAATAATAACCGGATTTATCACTTTAAACCGTAACATATATATATAACTAAAATGTGAAATGCAGTATGTAATTATATTAGCTAAATTGTATAACTGTGAGCTATATTTGCAAAGGATTACGTGATTGCTATCATTTTGTTATAGGAACTCCGTATTATGCAAAGTATGAAGATATTAAGATTGAAATGTATAACGTAAGAAACTATAGCACTGTTGCCTAAATATTATAAAATATGTCATTGCTCTGAGAGGTAATGAAAAGTGAAAGTAATGTGATATAATATTTTTATACCGACCTGGTCAGAACAGAATTGTGAGTTGTAAAATTGTAAACATTGTTCATTTTCATTGCAGTTCTAGTCGTTTTTTTATTAAAATTATAATTGTGAAAAGTGAAACGAATGCATTTAGCATTATCTATTGCATATGAACAAAAAACTGATACAGTATTAATATGAATTGTGAATAAAATGTGCTCTAAAATTAAAATATATGTAAAATAAATTAAAATATAAGTTAAATGCAAACAATGGGTGTTGCAGGGTTTTAATATAAACCTTTAACTATACATTCTTTTTAGTTAGGATTTCTATTAATTTTAACATTAATTATAGTACTATATTGTTCTAATCATAATCATTTTAATAATATGTAACAAAATGCACTGTATACTCGTGTAATTTCTTGGAAAGAGAATAAATTTAAAATTGTTATTTTTGAAATGAAATATCTGTAAGAATGTTTTGAAAAGAATTAAACTTCAGTAAGCTGCTGAGGTGCACTCCATATGCACATATCCAAACAATATTCAAGGGAAAGTGATGTATGGAGACCACAGAGGGATAACGGCAAAACCTGAAAGTTTTGTTTCCCCACATAATACTGCTTTCGTATTATGCGCTGACTTCCGTTTCAATGATAGAATAAAAAATCAAACTTAATGAGGATGTTATGGTGCAGGAAAAGAAGAAAGTATGATAAATATTCCTGGAAAGGGGAACAAAAGACTCGGAGAGCACAGATAAAAAAGTTATGCATTCTTGCGTTTTTAATACTAATGGAAACTAAAGAATTGAAGTACTAAACAGAACTTTAGAATACTAAAGTTTTAGCTTTTAATACTAAAGTAGCTTTAGTTATGTTTTAGTTATAATTATGAGAAGTGAAACATTAGAAAGTGCAAAATGGTTTGCAGGTGATTGCACAAACTACATTGGGGAAAGTGCACTCTACAAAGAATCAGGAATTCTAAAGTATGAAGCAAAAACCTCGAGATAATTTGGCTGTTGGGAGGAATTACTTTTTAAGATTGTTTAGTTAAACAGCAGTGAATTAAAAGGGGAAGAAAATATTCATGAGCACAATAAGGGGAATATATAGCAGAGAAAGTCACTGACTCCTGACATATAGAAAAGTAATTGCGTAGATCATGTTTCACCAGAAATTCTCGATGTGGTGATGTAAAAATAGGGACATTTTGGATCATGCAACTACTTTCGTTCAGAAAGGTATGGTCAGAAAGCCAAAATCCCAGATGATTAACGAAGTTAAATATCTACAAAAACAGAAACGAAACTGAATGTGGGAATGGTGGAGGGGAATTTCCCTTGAGATGCTTGGCAAGATTTATGCACGAAGCTTTCAGGTGACAGGGCAGGTGGATTCAGAAAAATAAGGGTTCCAAGACTTTTACTTTGAGAAAAAAAATAAATGTGGCGAAGGGCAATGTAACAAAGATATGATTAACTTATGTAGATCTATAAAAGGCTATGATAAGATGCGAATCCTCTTGAAGACGCTGCGATTAGAGCTTGTCAATGAAAAATTGAACAGAAGAAGTCCTCAAATTAGCGGATTAGAATTGCAGCAGCAGCGATTGGAAGGAGGTGCGTGAAGGCAGTTTCTTATAAAAGTGGTGAAGATCAAGGATGCAAGCAAAGGTCCACTATTGCTCTACTAAAAGGATCTGGATTTGAAGGAGAGAAAGTGGCATTAAGTTTGATATAAAATTTGGGAATATTCTAGTAAGATATTTATTTACACTCCTAAATAAATCTACTACTAATCGTCAAAAGTCGTCTGTATCACTTAACTGAAGAACAAGTTTATTATATTTGTCCGGAAAATCATCGATAAAATGACAAGAAATGTGAAAATGTGGTGGAGGATCGTCTTCGACTGCTTTCTGAATGGGGAAATTACAGAACATGAAGATATTTCGGCATTAACAAATAATTTTAACGAAGGTGGAGTAAATTATTTTAAACACAGATGGCTCAGTAAGCAATGCCGTTGTTGGAAAGTAGACGAATAAATTGGATTGAAAGACCATCCAAATTGTAATGAGATTTGAATCCACGACTCCTTAGGTGGAGAGTAAATACGCTATACTTCTTCGGCCAAAAACGATGTCACATAGGGATGTTTAGGAAATCACAAAGATTAATTACCTTTATACATTCTGACTTTTGAAGGAACGAAGTTATCGTCGGGATCCAGGTAAGAGTTGAACGTATAACAGTTATGGACTGCCCCAGAAATTGGTGACGTCATCTGGATTAGTTCCATTCTCGACGATTTCTCCGTCTAGTGGTAGGAAAAGATTTCATTAGACATGGTTATGCACACTTTAATAAATGAAACAAGGAAGCCTACTGTAAAAAGAAATGGCAAATAGGAAATGAGAATTTAATACGAAGACTGGCGAGTTGTTTATTATTAGCAGGCTTACCCATTCTTCAGGTGGCGACGTAGATGAATTGGTCACATTTTCTCTGTTATGTATGTTGTTCGTGTATGTGAAGGATATGTTTACATGAAAGTTAATGTAAAATGTAATGGGAGTTTGGGTTTCTAGCAGAGGTTTATAGCAGTTTGAGTGCGATGTTCGTCCCCAAAACAGGTGGTTTTATTAAAATGACCTCACAGTACGTCTGGTAGTGTATTTAAATTGACGGTAGGAATACGGTTGGTAATTGGAATTAAGTCATGATTTATTTATCTCTGTGGTTTTGCTTTCGTACGAGTTTTTCTATTCGCTTAGTAATATTTGTAGGACGATACACTGTCTACAGTGATTAATTTGTAAGTAATAGAATAACTGTCAATTTGTTTATATTTTTTCGAGTTAACAGTTTATCCATGAGAAAAGAAAGGCCACCTTTATCAGATTTACTGATAGTATTATTCGAATTATTTAAAAATTGTTTAGAGCAATGTAAGTTTAAACAATCCGAAGTGTAAAGTCTATAAAGTTTTCAGACAGAATCGTAAATAATTTAATATAATTTAATTAGTTTTAATGTCCGAGAGATAGAGATATTTAATACCTTCCAATTTCTATATGAAAAATACAGTTTGAAATAATGTAATTTCAGAAGAAAAATTATGATTATTATTATTATTTACCACAACAAATGAAAAGAGAAAATAATTCCAGTCCTCCTCCCATCGTGGTGCGACTCACCAACAGCCCAACAAAAATTACACTCATAAAAGCTAGCAGAATTAAAAAACCAACAGTCAAGATTCTGAAATGAGCCCCCACGACAATATCCCAATAGACTTGTCTGAATACCTAACGCCATATTATCAGAAACTATTCTACCAAACAAGGAAAGTAAAAACAGAAACAATTTCCAGTATATATGGATAGAGACACAAGACGCAAAACCAATCGAAATAAAATCCGTAGACGACCTCAAAAGGCTGTCACATTGAAAGGAATATTGACAACTCGTAAAGAAGGAACAGCACACCAACCAACATGAATGCAGATCATCAAGCAGACGTAAACACCCCGGAACATGATAATTGCCACATTCTGAAATCGATAACAGAATGTAAACAAGGGACTATCCCCAAAAAAGGACTATCTATTCTCCACTTGAACATCAGAAGCATTCAAAAATATTGGCTGAACCTGCAATCTTATCGGAAGGAAGATAGACGATATAGACATTTTAATACTGACTGAAGTGTCTACGACAAACGAAGAGGCAACCATCTACCAAATGCCACACTTCCAACAATACAAACACTGCAGACAAACAAAACGAGGCGGTGCTATAATAATGTTTACCAAACATGCACTAGAAGTAACAGAAATAAACTCTAAATTAGAATACGCAGAAAACATATGCATCGAATTTAAAAACATCAAACAACAAAACTCCTTGATAATAAACGCAATATACAGACCACCCAACTTAAGCACCACAAAATTTCTAGATGAACTAAACAGATGGCATACAGCCACGGAAGAAGGCGCCTCAGAATATTTAATAATAGGAGACATGAATATACACATTAGGAACACAAACACAGCACAATATCTAGACCTCTTATCAGCATATAACATAACCCCATCCATACAGTCGTATACACGAGAAGAGATAGTCGGAAATACAACAACCTCATTGTGCATTGACCATATAAATATACGGGCCCCTCCAAATAGCCACACAGCAGCGGTCATAATACGCGAACTGGAAGACCATTATTTCAAAGCATTAATTACAGTTACACACTGAACCAGAACCCATAAAAATCACTGAGACTACAAAACAGTATCATAACATTCTAAACGAAAGAATAGTAAACAACGAAATCAGAAAAACAGACTGGATGCAGATAGCATCTTTAGACTCTGCTGAAGCTGTATATAATAATCTTAAACTTGCATTCAATAAAATATATAACAAAGCATTAACAAAAATAAAAATACGCTCCCAAACGAAACGGTTTCCATAGATAACAGACAACATATTAACAGACATACAAAGAAAATATGCCTTATGGAAACAACTTAGGAAGTTTCCAAAAATATTCTTTACAAGCTGAATATAAAAGAAAACGGAATCTCCTAACAATACAGATTAGAACGTCAAAAAGAAACTACTTCAGCAACAAATTAACAAAAGCTCAGAATGACATAAAGGAAACCTGGCACCTTATTAATGAAATGCTGAACAATATACACAGATCCACTGTCTCAGAAATAATAAAACACAGCTTTGCTTGCAACCCCAAATCCCTCAAAGAGTTGGAAAACAACTTTAATCACCCCTTCGTGAACTATGTTCAAAAACTAAAAGAAACAACCTTTCATCACACAAACGAACATTCTCCACTATTTCCACGAGCAACCCAATCGATGTGGTTCCCCACAGTAACAAAAGAAGAGCTATCACTGGAAATTCAACAAATTAACCCTAACAAAGGACCGGGGATAGACGGAATCAGACCAAAAGACATCACAAAACACTCAACCAACCTTTGTCCAGTTATACAAACACTGCTAAATAAAATCTTCGAAACCAGACACATACCTGAAACACTGAAGACGGCATTAATCACACAAACATGGAAAAAGAAACATTATAAGTAATTACAGACCAATCACCACGTTGTCTGTAATGAACCAAATCATGGAGCTCATCTTGCATTGAAAACTCTCCACATAGGTTGAAAAATTTCAAATCATACCCAAAACACAATATGGCTTTCAAAAAAATAAAGGAACAGCAACACTCCTGGAAGATTTCACAGACCTAGTAAACTTGTCTGGGGAGGGAAAAGAGAAAATTCAAGAATAAGACGAATTAGATTGCATATATAATTATACGAATAGGCTAGGTCGTATTTATTATGTCTATCCGCAATTGCCAGGAGCATTAGAAACAAAGGGGTTGAGTTTGTTGCTTTATTGAATACGGTGTGGCCTAAGATTGTAAGCATTATTGAAAGCTGGCTATCAGAATCAGATATGGTAAGTGGAATCGAGTATAACGGATATACTATTTTTATGAATGACAGAAGAGATGGGAGAGGAGGAGGAGTGCTACTATTATATCACATGACTTAAATCCAGTTAGAGTAGAAACACAAGAAAACAATAATGGTAAAAATGTTCCATGTAGCGATGAATTTCGGTCTCTTTGGTGTGAAGTGGAGGTTAACAGAATGCAATATATGGTGTGGTGTTGTTGCAGACCAGGAAGCTCAGTTGTATGGGACAAAGGAATGCATTGCCAATTTAGCCTTACGAGTACCATGTGAATGATCTCTTTCGGTGACTTTAATTTTCCAAACATTGATTGGGTAGATGCTTGAGAAATCTCATGATCAGAAAGAATAGGAATTTATTGAATTGGTGTGAAACAACTTTCTCAAGCATCATGTGAAAGAAGGAAGTCGATATCAAAGAGTGTTGGATTTGCTCATAGCATCAGAAGGGATCTGTCTCAAGAATATGGCTATTTTGTCACCAATTGGTGATAGTGATCATGCAGTTCTTTCTTGGGAAGTATCTACTTGTATTGAAGCTCAAATTAAATCAGGCTACATGCTGAATTACAAAGCTGGAAATTATCAGCAACTCAGAAGAATACTATCTTTAATCCCATGGTATCAGATACTGAATCCACAAAAAATAAACATCAATGCATGGGAATATTTAAAAAAGTGCTTGAATTAGGCGGAAACTGGTATCCATAGTGTTCGAAGAATAAACAGGTTGGGAGTGAAATGGATGTGCAGCCTTATTAAGCTAGAGATCCACAAGAAGAAGATGATGTGGAAACATTATCGTGAGAATAAGAGTGAGAGGAGTTATGTAATATATAAAGCTCAGGCCAGAAGGGTAAGGACTATTGTGAGAAAAGCTGAAACGGAGTATGAAAAGAAATTGGCCATGCAATTGAAAAGAATTTTATCGTTATGCTCCAAGCAAAAGAAAGAATGAATGTGGAAGAATATCTTTATTGAATGCAGATGGTACACGAGTGTCGGAAGCTAAGGATATTGTTCAGTTAATGAGTATTCACTTTGCTAAGATATATCAACCAAGTGTATGTAGCATGGTATGCAGTGCTACTGCATACCATGCTACTTTGGTTGAAGAGGTAGAGGTTCATGAAAATGAGGGTTGAAGAGTTCTTGCATAACCTCGATAAGAGTTTGTAAATAGGGACAGAGGGAATATCTGCGTGTTTGGTAAAGTTATGTTCAGCTGAATTGGCTAGACCATTCACGCCTTTCTATAACTTGAGTCTCAGCTCAGGAATGATACCACAGGAATGGAAGGAATGTATGAGAGTTCCATGGCACAAGGCCGCTGCAAAAATTCGTGTGGCTAACTACCGACCTATTAGTATCTCTGATGTGGTAGTGAAGATCTTAGAGAAGTTGGTAAGAACTCGCATACAGAAATGGGTAGAAAAGCATTCTATACTCTGCAGGGAACAGCATGGGTTTACTAAAGGAAGGTCATGTTTTAGCAATTTGCTCATATTTTTTTAGAGCAATGTTACCGCCGAGTTGGATAAAGGGAATGGATACGCTAAGATAATGTTGGCTTTTTCTAAGGCATTTGATTGGATACCACACGATAGGTTGTTGTGTAAACTGAAAAATATGGGATTGGAACATAATCTATTGACTTGGATAAAGGGATGGTTGAGGGACAGATATCAAAGAGTGGTATACAGTGGGTGTGAATCTGCCAGATTTAAGGTAACCAGTGGTGTACCTCAGGGTTAAGTCCTTGGACAATTATTGTTCAATCTATACATTAACGACTTCAAGCAGGGTCTAGCATCAGATTCGCAATTGTTTGGTGATGATGCGAAGATAGGCAGGGCAATCAGGGATGATAGTGATATTCAGCAATTACAAAATGATTTAAATAGACTGGAAATCTGGGATAACGAAAATGGCTGTCAGTTTAATGTTAGTAAGTGAAAAGTTATACATTTTGGCGTGATTATAGTTCCAGTGGCATATTATATTAGCGGGGCTTTGCTACAAGAAACTGAAGACGTAAGGGATCTTGGTGTATTGGTGGATAAGAACTAAAATTCAGAGGTCACGGAGCAAAAGTTGCAAATGCAACTCAGAGGGTAATTGGTATGTTGAAGCGAACCTTGACATGTAAGGATAAGGGAGTCATTTTGCCTCTTTATGAGGCTTTGATAAGACCACATCTGGATTATTGTGCGCAGATTTGGTTTCCCGAGTTCCTATCCGGATAATGTGATTTAGATTACGAGGATGGATTGCGAGTATGTGGATTACAGACTCTGGTTAACAGGAAAAAGAGGGGTGATGTGATGGAGGTCTATAAACGTTTGAATGGATGTTGTAGGATATCGTCTGCTGAAAGTTTTCTTTATATGGAAGTCGGGGAGAGAACATGGGGGCATCCATGGAAGTTAAATTAATTTGCAGTCAAGAAATGGGTAACAGCCAGGTTTTTCTCCCAGAGAGCAGTGAGTGAGTGGAATAATTTGCCCTTAGGGGGTAAGTGTGCATCTAGTTTAAATGAATTTAAGGGAAGGTATGATAGCTGGGTTGGATAATGTCCAGGGTGTCAAGAACTCATCGAGGGAGTTCTTGACTCCCTGGAGGTCTCAGATAATAATAATTATAACAATATAACTACTGTTGACTCTACCTAATTTCTCCACGAAGTAACTGCAAATATCGAACAGTGTTTGTGCGCTTTATAAACGGACCATCAATAATGAATATGATGTTGATTGGCTGCTTAAACTGTATGCCATTTAAGCCCTTTTTATTACAGTAATGACGCCAAACATACCTAATAAATTACTTTCACGCATATCTTCCCTCTACATCCAGGAAACCAGCATTCGCAATTTCATGAAAATGGGAGTGCTGCAAGGAAATATTTCTGGCTCGATTACGACCTTTGTTTGAATTCTGTTGTCACATCAAAGCCGTTTCCAGTTAGACAAACGGATATACGCTAACTTTAATGTGAATGATGTGTTGTTTTATTCGTTTATAGGATAACAGCAGTAAGCAAACGAGAATTTCCCCTAAGAAATTTTTCTAGTATCGCAAGAAAAAGAAGTAAATCTCCAATTATCTAAATTACGTTGGCATTTAACATACTTCTGGTTAAATTGCAAAATAAAAAACATTTAATAAATCGTCGCATGACATTATTCAGGTAAATAATGCCAGACACTCACTACAGACGTTTGCTGGTGGACTACAGACTAAAGAAGACGAAAAAATTATACGTCACCACAGAGTATTCGTAGGCTTCAAATTGGAATTCTTCTAGCTGAGTTCCTATTCTTTTCATTTCTTCAGTGGTTAAAACTTCACCTAATCTTACACCATCTTTTATCACCTGAGAAAAATAAAAGCAATCTGCATATTAATGATAATAAATAGTTCATTCTCTCATTATTACATCGATTTCTACTTTGATTTTTCAATTTCAGCATATTCCGAAAGCGATTATTATTATTATTATTATTATTATTATTGAATAGAGGGCGCTGTGTAGGCATACGAGCGGTTGCATGGTTGTATCGCTGGTCCGTTTTTTATAATTTTAATGTGGTTCTAACTCCTGTTATTAATTTAAAAGTGTCATAAAGTAACTCTACTTGTCACGCTGAAGACAGTGACATATAATTCATCGAAATCGGCCAAGTGGAATCCAAAATCTGAGTGTGCTAAAAATTGAGGCGTACACCGCGGTTGCTAACGAGTACAGAACAAAGGACGTCGCCATCTTTGCAGCTGTCCAAAGAAAGAAAGGAGAGTCATGAAGTGCAACAAGTGTCAGAAGGAATTGCCGTCGACGGATGTTACATAACCTGCAGAAAATGCCATAGGAATCTTCACTTTACATGTTCCGGACTTTCAGAAACAACCTGGCAACGCAAATCCAATGCCAAACGAGAAAAATGGAAGTGCCTAAACTGTAGAAAGAACAAAGAAACGCCACCACACACGACGCAACTGATTACGCCGGAGGCAGAATCGGACGATGAACAGAACAGACAACAAAACACCGGTGAGTCTTATAATTTGAGTTCCGTTAATTTATTGCTAGAAAACGGTTTAGAAAATATAAAAGCCATCTTGGTAGATCTTGTCAAAGAACTATTTGATAAACAGAATAAAGAAATAACAAAAAAAATTAGTGAATATCAAGAGTTTGTTAAATTTAATAATTCAAAAGTCGAAGAAATCTTACAAACGGTAAAAGACATTAAAACCAGAATTAACGCATTAACTGAGAGGCAGCACAAATTGATAAAAGACACATTGGAACTCCGTCAAGAATTTAATTCCTTGAAACAACAATACGAAGTTCTAAACCAAAAACAACATAAAGAAGACCTTGTCATAAACGGTCTTCACCGAATCCACAGAAAATCTCAGAGACGTAGTTCTAAAGTTAGGCCATGCAATTGACATCCCCCTACAGCATAATGATATTCAGACCAAAAATCGGTTTCCCGGGAAGAATAGAAAACAAGGTTCGCCACGACCGGCACCAGTCATAGTTCGTCTGACAAGCAAGGCTACAAGAGACAATCTCATGAAAGCCAGCAGACTGAAAAAACCAGTATTCAAGGATTTAAATGCATCGCAAGACAATACGCCAATCTTTCTATCTGAGTATTTAACACCTTTCAATCAGAATCTTTTGTACCAAGCAAGAAAGGAAAAAACAGAAAAAAAGCATCAATTTTTATGGATCAAAGACGGCAAAATATTCTTGAGAAAGTCACAAACTTCAAAGTCTATACAAATTAAAAGCTCGGAAGATATAGACAGGTTGCCAGAGTGAAACAAAAGACTCCAACTTAGTTCAATAAGAAGAATCTCAACACAACAAAAATGAATGTGAACCATCAGATAGATGTAATTACACCAGAATACATCAGTAATTGTACTTTCGAATCTCTTGATGCATGGAAACAAAACACAGTACAAGCGAGAGGTCTCTCAATCTTGCATATTAACATCAGAAGCATCCGAAAACATTGGTTATTATTACAGGCTTATCTGAGGAATTACACTGATATTATTTATATATTGATTCTTACAGAATTATCCATAACTAATGACGAAGCGACTGCTTTCCAAATTCCAGGCTTCAAACAACACAGATTATGCCGCCAAACAAGAAGAGGGGTGGAATATTAATATTTATGAAACAAAACTTAATAGCAAAAGAAACGACCTATCAGTTTGAGCATGCTGAAACCCTCTGCCTCGAAATCATTAATACCACGAATACACAGCACCCCATAATACTAAAGGCTATTTACACGCCACCAAACCTAAATATGATAAAATTCCTACACGAAATCAATTGCTGGCTTTCAAGCCAAGAAATATGCTCAACCGAACACCTAATGATAATTGGCGACATAAACATAAATATTGCAAATGAAAACCAGAACAACACTGTACAATACCTAGACATACTATCCATGTATAATCTAATACCAACAATAACATCATGTACTAGAGAAGAAATATTCGGAAATACTATCACTGCATCCTGTCTAGACCATATAAACGTCCGAACACCACCAAATAGTTACACTGCATCAGCATAAAGTGCAAAGTAGCAGACCATTACTTCACAGCTCTAAACCTGCACACCAAGACAATACCTATGCAATGTCCCACAGAAGAAAAACGACAGAAAACAATAATAGACGAAGAAATAGTCAACCACGAAATAAAAAAACAGACTGGGAACACCTGGCATCAGATTCAGCAGATATCTTATACAACATTAAACTCACACCGGAGGAAATATATAAGAAAGCTACAAAGAAAGTCCGAATTCGATCATAAACAACACAAAATTCTTGGATAACACAAAACTTAATCCTAGAAATACACAGAAAGGAGGCATTATGGAAAGAATTAAAGCGATATACAAATAACACAACTTTAAAAACTGAATATAAGATAACAAGGAATCGCCTTACAACACAAATCAGAAATGCAAAAAGAAGCTACTACAGAGACAAACTAACCTCCGCACAAAACAACATGAAACAAGCCTGGCATCTGATTAATGAGATGCTAGATTCTGTTCCCAACACCACTGCCTCCGAAACCATAAAACACAGCTTCATGAAAGATGCAAAACCTATCCAACAACTAGCAAATGACTTTAACCAATACTTTGCAGACTCCATCGAAGAACTTCACAGAAATATTCTCCCAATCACAAAACGAGACCGTCCACTTGGACCGCGATCAAAACAGACATTATGGTTCCCAACTATAAAAGAAGAAGAACGTCTCTCAGCAATACATCAAATCAAACCAAACAAAGGCCCAGGAATAGATGGTATCAGACCCAAAGATATAAAGCAACATGAAACTAGTTTAAGTCCTATCCTACTAAAACTAATAAATAAAATATTTAAAACAGGACAGATACCAAGTATGCTAAAGACCGCCATAATCACACCCATATACAAACAAGGAAAAAGAAATTTAATCAGCAATTACAGACCCATAGCAATATTTCCAATTATCAATCAAATTATGGAGCGGATCACTGAAGAAACTCACAGCATACACTGAGATCTTTCATATTATCCCCAAAACACAATATGGTTTTCAGAAAAATAAGGGAACAACATCTCTCTTGGAAGACTTTACAGACATATTTAATACTACCTTAGACAAAAACAAAATTGCCATGGTAGTCTTTATAGATCTAACTAAAGCATTCGATACACTTACACATCAAACTTTGTTAGAAAAGCTGAGGCATGTTGGAATAGACGGGCCTCTTCACAGGTGGTTTACAAACTACCTCCAAAATAGAAAGCATATCACACGTATTGGTTCAAACCGAAGCAGAGAGCTACCAGTAACCTGTGGACTACCACAGGGAGCTGTACTTTCTCCAACTCTATTCAACATTTACACGCACGATATTAATCATTTACCAATCAAAGGTAAGATATTCCAATACGCAGACGATACAGCAATAATATCCATCCATAATAACTCAAGCATAGCCCAAACAAATATGCAACATGATATAAATCTGATCATAGACTGGCTCACGAAAAGCTCCATACACCTAAACTCAGAAAAGACAAAATTAATGATATTCAGAAATCCACTGACTCGACCAGTTGTTAACAAATATATAACCATCCAACATCCACTTTCCAACACAAAAAACACACAGAACAGCAAAACCACTACAGTCACTCCGGTTGAAACAATACGATACCTTGGAATTTATTTCGATGCAGATATGAACTGGAATAGCCATATAAACCATCTACACAACAAACTCCGAACTATAAGTGGCAAACTCTACAGGTTAAAAGACATAGTTCCCATACGCCTAAAAACACTAATATACAAAGCACTATGCCAAAATATACAAAGATACGCTATAACAACGTATGCTTTCTGTGCACCCTACAAATTACATAGATTAATGTCACTACAGAACAAAATGACAAAACTGATCTTTTGGGAACAAAGAGAAAATCACGACCTTATAAACATTGCAATGCAGAACACAAAATACTGACAGCAAAACATTTATGTCACCTATGTAGCCTTGCTAAAACATTATTTCGATGCCAACTACAGGACAGTTGGAAATACATACCGTATAACAAGACCTCAGACTACTAATTATATCACATATAAATACAATCATCACTACGGAAAGGCCACGCGAAACTTTTACATCCCAGACATGATAAACAAATTACCTTTTGAATACAGAAATCTTACAAACTACAAGAGCCTGAAAAGAGCTCTAAGTACATACTACGAACAAGAAACACGCACCCAAAATACCATACAAACTTAATAAAACACAATATATTCGCTCAGGCTTCCAGTTCAGCGACGCATCAAGACATTCCAAGTTATTGTGTGTGTGTGTGTGTGTGTGTGTGTGTGTGTGTGTGTGTGTGTGTGTGTGTGTGTGTGTGTGTGTGTGTGTGTGTGTGTGTGTGTGTGTGTGTGTGTGTGTGTGTGTGTGTGTGTGTGTGTGTGTGTGTGTGTGTGTGTGTGTACGTGCGTGCGTGCGCGCGTGCGTGCGCGCCTGCACGAATTTCTCAATTATAGATTTCGTAGCATCCCAACACAGCAAAAAAAAAAAAACCAATACATAATAACCAACTGGTGTCATCCTCAGATAAGCTTACATATAAGCTTCGAGGATGAAAGCAAAGATATTAGTTCTCATCCAAGATGTATCATATGTAACCAAATGCAGTAACGTACGTATCACATGAAAACCGATGTATATAATGTATGTATTTATTTGTTAACCAATGTACGTAATGTAAATATCACATGTAAACAAATTCAAGTAATGTATCATACGTAAACAAATGAATGTAATTGTATATAATAATTGTAACAAATGTATGCAAGTAAAAAAAAAAAAATTCTTTTAAAAGTAAATCATGAGTTTAAACCGTATGTTTGTGAAAATCAGAAAACATAATATTTAGATTGCATGTGTGTAAATACTGTTGTATAATCACACCTTTTCAAACTTGAAAAAAAAAATAGTAAACCACAACATGTAATATTATACAACTTATGTAACTCTGAACAATATAATTGTAAATTATTATTATGATTGCTATAAATATATATTAAAAAAAACTGTTATCATCATTACTATTTAAATCTCATTATATGTAGCACAAAATGCTTAACCTTGTAAAATAATATACTGAATAGATGATCATCGTACATATGTAAATATTTGAAAGAACAATAAAAAAAAAAATTAAGCGAAGGCATTGTGTAGGCATATGAAAGGCTACACGGTGATATCGCTGCTCCCATTTTTATAGTTTTAAAGTGGTTCTAACTCGAGATTTTAATATAAAGGTGTCGTAACGTAATTCTACTTCTCACGCTGAAGACAGCGATATGGAATTCCCAGAAATCGCCTAAGGAGAACCCAAACGTTTATTGCTGACGATTGAAGAGTTCACCGTGGTCACCAAAGAACAAAGGACGTCGCTATTATTACAGTCACGATACAGTTGCTCAAAGGAGGAAAGGTGAGCATGAAGTGGACCAAGTGCCTGAAGAAATTATCGTCCCACGGGAATCATATAACCTGTACGAAATGCCCTAGGAATCTTCACTTTACACGATCGGAAATTTCGGAAACAACCTGGCAAAGTAAATCCAATGCCAAACGAGAGGGTACAAGTCCCTATATTGCAGGGAGAACAAAGAACGCTACCAACCAAGGCACACCCAACTACAAGGAGGTAGAATCAGACGACGAACTGAACAGGCAAAAAAATAGGGGTGAGTTTTATAATTTGAATTCCGTAAATTTATTACTTGAAAAGGTTTAGAGAATATAAAAGCCATCTTAGTAGTCTCGTCCAAGAACTCTTTGATAAATAGAACGAACCGATAACAAAAACAAATAGCGAAATGAAGAGTTTGTTAAATATAATAATTCAGCAGTAGAATAAGTCTTGCAAACGGTAAATAACATTAAAATTAGCATTAACGTACTAACCGACAGGCAACACAATTTGATGAAAGAGGCATCCGAACTCCGTCAAGAACTTAATCCCCTGAAAGTACAATACGAACTTTTAAATCAGCAAAAACATAAAGAAGATCTTGTCATAAACGGATTAACTGAAATTGCATCTACAGTAAATCTCAGAGACGTAGTTTAAAGTTAGGTCATGCAATTGACATCATCCTACCGCATAGCGACATTCATACCGTAAATCGGATTCGCAGGAAGAAGAAAAAAACAAGGCTTCTCACGACCCGTACCAGTCATAGTTCGTCTGACAAGCAAGTCAACAAGAGACAATCTCATAAAAGCCATCAGAATGATAAACCCAGTTGCCAAGGACTTACGCGCATCTCAAGACAATGAGCCAATCTTTCTATCTGAGTATTTAACACCATCCAACCAGAATCTGTTATACCAAGCAAGAAAAGCAAAAACAGAAAAATCATCAGTTGTTTTTTGATCAGAGACAGCAAGATATTTTTGAGGAAGTCATAAACTTCAAAGTCAATGCAAATCAAAAGCTTGGAAGACATAGATAGGCTGCAAGAGTGAAATCAAGGACTCCTAACTGGTCCAAAAAGATGACCTCAACACAACAAAAAGGAATTTGAACCATCCAACAGATGTAATACCACCAGAATGCATCGGCAATTGTACTTTTGACTGGTATGATGCATAGAAACAGCACAGCGTACAAACGAGAGGTCTCTCCATCCTGCATGTTAATATCAGAAGCATTGCAAAACATTGGTCAATGTTACGAGCTTATCTGAAGAATTACACCAGTGTTCTTGATATATTAGTCCTAACAGAAGTATCCATTACTAATGACGAAGCGACTGCTTTCCGAATTCCACGCTTTCAACAACATAGTTCATGGCACCAAACAAAAAATAGGTGTGGAGTTTTAATATTTCTCGAACATAAATTAATAGCAAAAGAAACTGTTTATCAGTTTGAACATAGGAAAAACCCTTTTCATCGAAATCACTAATGCATCCGATCCACAGCATCCCATAATTCTAAATGCGATTTACGGGCCACGAAACTCAAACGCGAAAAAATTCTTGTACGAACTCATTTGCTGCTTTCTCGCCAAGAAATATGCTCAACCGAATACTTAATGATAATCGGCGACATAAACATAAATATTGCAAAAGAAAACCAGAACAACCCTGTACAATACCGAGGCACACTATCCATTTATAACCTAATACCAACCATAACATCATGTACTAGAGCAGTAGTCTCTAAACGTTTTTGATTATGTACCCCAAGACAGAAAAAATAAATAGTGCGTATCCCCAATTGATTGAGCAAAAATCTGTTGTAATAAGTATTATAAAGAGGAAATACGCCTTGTATCATCATGTGATAATTAAAAACACTAGATCTTTTTACACATTGTTTTTATTATTAACAGCTTACAAACATATTTATTACAATATTTAATGTGAACAATGTCCTTGCATTTCTTTCATAATTTCTTGAAATTCTGGTTTGATGGCTTCTGATACTGCGATACGTTGCTTCTTTAAATTATCTGCAATGATTTCTATACGTCTACCAATAGTATTTGCTGATAAGGGAATGCATTTTAGTTTATCTGCATATTCTTTTCCATGGATTATTTCTACCAGCCATTTTTATGGCGGTTGGGAGTACAAGTGTTTCCCCAATGGTGTGTGGCTTTTGCAATTAAGAATGCAACCTTGAGAGATGCCTCCAAATATTTATCGTTTATTTCAGTGAATTTATTTAAGTTGTGGATTGAGAATTACATGTCTTCAAACATCGTTCAAAGAATTGCAAAGATTTCTGTTCATGTTCAGGATGTTTAGTTTTTAAGTGTCTTACTAATAATGATGGTTTCATACTTCCATCACGTAGCGCCTCATGACACAATACGCATGTAGGACGAGGTTCATTGTTGACTATCGTCGATGTAAATCTCCATTTCAAGTAGTCTTCTTGATAATTTCGAACTTTCTTGGACAAGGTTTTGTTAAGTTTCAGATTAATGTTTTTATCACTTAATTTGACTGATAACGAACTTGTTTGAACAGAATAATTACTCCTATCTTTTCGTTTTTGTTCGTCTAATCTAGAAGTACTGTCACAATGAAGTCTGTTTGGCCGAGTGGGTATTGTATCCGCTCTCCAGCAAAAAGGCTGCGGGTTCGAATCCCGCCTGGATGTTTGTGATTGTCCCTGAATATACTAGTGGGAGTTGTGGGCTGTAGATGGCGTTGGTGTAGTTGTGGTTCATTGTAGTTGGTGGATTGCGGGTGGTGGAGATGGAGAGCTGTAGAGCAGGTGCCCTCCCTCGATGAGTCTTTGGACTCTCTGGAGGTGTCAAGTAATAATAATAATAATTATCTTCAATTCGCAGTTTCTTGGGAGGAAATTTTTTTAACCATTTATCCATTTTGTGAGGGTTAATTTGTAAAATTTAAATATAATTCATTTACTATTGATAATATCAAACACTTTTAAAAAATGTAAACAATTTTGATAATATATAAATTCACTATTTTTAGTGTAAACGTAAAAGTAAGCACAAAAAGGCGTTGGAAATGCACAGGAACCATATACCCTAAAAAATAGTTAAACTTACTACTAATAGTTAAATAATTAATACAACTGTGGTGTCATCTGTAGATAGCATGATAACTAAGCAATTTTCCCTCTATAGTTGGGCTTCTCAACACTAGGATGGTCTACAAACAAAGCCAATGGTAAGAAGTAAGAGAATTACTCCCTAGTTTTCAAAAACAGCTTTTGCCACAGACGATTTTGTGTGCAAAGTCGCCAAATGTGCGCTACTCGCAAATTTAAGTTTACGGGATCTTTATAACGTCTTTGTCTATATTAGATATATGTTTAATTAATGAGAGAAACTATTATTCTTTATCTTCAATTAATTACTTAATTTTTTTCCTATGAATATAAAGTTTTTTGACGTACCCGCACGTATCGACTCGCGTACAACTAGGAGTACGCATACCACACTTTGGGGACCACTGTACTAGAGAAGAAATATTCGGAAATACTATCATTGCTTCCTGCCTACATCATATAAACGTCCGAGTACCACCAAACAGTTACACTGCAGTAGCCATAAAGTCCAAAGTAGCAGACCATTAGTTCGCGGTTCGTAACCATCACAGTGAGACAATTTCCGAGCAATGCTCCACATATGAAACGCAACACAAAACAATAATAGACGAAGAAACAGTCAACCACGAAATAAGAAAAATCGATTGGGAACAGATGGCATCACCAGACATCTTATACAACATAACACATATATTTACATCTCTCTCTCTCTCTCTGTCTCTCTCTCTCTCTCTCTCTCTCTCTCTCTCTCTCTCTCTCTCTCTCTCTCTCTCTCTATATATATATATATATATATATATATATATATATATATATATATATGAAAGAATGATCATTAAGTCGGTTAACATACATATTTTTATAAAGAATTGAATGAATAGAACCGAACTAGAACTCTTACAAGCCGAAACTAGTTGTGTTTTTATATTAAAATCTATTTACTTAAATCTCATTTCTAGTCATTCAATTCTTTATATATATATATATATATATATATATGTTGAAAGTTTTTTACCTTGGGTATAAAATATGTTAAAGATACCGAGTTATTTTAAATATAAACCTGGCTTTTTTACTCTATTTCCCAAGTAAGCAAACAACAAACTCAGTCAAGTATGCGCCTGCAATAGTTGCAAGTCTAGCTGACCCTGCACGTGGTGCAAATCCAAGGCAACTCGCGGTAAAGATAGATTAAGCTCTGATCACTATTCTTAATATTTACCCTTTATCCAAATCACATCTCCTGAAGGAGATGTATGATGCTATGTATTAAAGGCAAGGGGTTGCTTACTTGGGAAATGGAGTAAACAAAACCAGGTTTATATTTAAAATAACTTGGCATCTTTAACATATATTATACCCGAGGTATAAAACTTTCTACCTCTATCTCTCATCCTGAGATTTTTATTTTATAAGGTCAAAGCACCTTATGGTAACTTCTGTTGGTAAAATATTTATAAGCTCTGTATTACTTAAACCTTAGTATTTCTTAGCCTGGCTCCCACTGATGAGACCTCAATAAAGGTCGAAACCGGTCTGGGTAGTGGCCCCTTGCCTTTAATACATAGCATCATACAACTCCTCCAGGAGATTTGCTTTGCATTATGGGTAAATATTAAGATTAGTGATCAGAGATTAATCTACCTTCACCACGAGTTGCCTTGGTCTTGCACTACTTGCAGGGTCAGCTAGACTTGCAACAATTGCAGGCGCAAACTTGATTGACTTGTCTGTTCGCTTACATGGGAAATGGAGTAAAAAAAAAGATATATATTTAAAATAAATTGGTATCTTTAACATGTACATATATATATATATATATATATATATATGTATATATATATATATATATATATATATATATATATATATATATATATATATATATATATATATATATATGATGAAAAGGCTTTAATGACTGATACCGAGAGATAAAAGGATGTCATGATATATTTGAAAATATACTACTAGTTTACTAGTTTCGTTGAATTGATCAACATCTTCACAATCAAAGAAGTATATAAAGAATTACAGAGACTTAAAATTGTAACAGAACAAGTAAAAAAAAAGACAGTAGCGTGTTTGAAAACAAAATGCGAGTTTGAGTTCCAAACAAACGTATACTGCGCGCTGTCGCGAGTGCGCCAGTACTGAACCGAGGCAACGTGTGCGTCAGAGAGATTAAAACTCGGGCTATTGTTGATATGAGAGGAATCTAGAGAAATTTCCCCAGATTCGACAATATTTCTCTCGAGTTCATCATAGCACACATGGATGTTAGAAGTTTGAGTCCAGTTCACAATGTGTTGGCGGCCTTCGTCTGAGTTAGCTGAAAAGAGAACGTGGCAAGAGAGAGCGCTAGCTCTAGTCCTGTTATATGAGATGTCTCGACGATGTCGACAATTCGACAAATCATTACTTACAGAAGAAACAGAAATTGAAAATGAACTCCTTTTTCTTAAAAATATTTTTATTAATAATGGTTTCTCTGTTCCGAAAATTGACACATTTCTTTCCCCCAGCCACTCAACTACTTCTGAAGATCGCTCTTCCTCAAGAGCCTTCATCTCTTTGGCTTACATCAGCTCTATTTCACCAAAACTCTCAAAGATTCTCAAGAAGTTTATCTTCAAACCTTGCTTCATTACGCTTTCAAAACTTCGTTCAATACTTAGCAAACCTAATGAAAAACATCTTCCAACTCCGTTTCCAGGGGTGTACAAGATTTTATGTGATTGTGGAAAGCCATACTATGGCCAGACTGCTAAATCCATCCTTCTACGTTTGGACGAACGTCGAGACATCTCCTATAACATGACTAGAGCTAGCGCTCTCTCTGGCCACGTTCTCTTTTCAGCTAATTCAGACGAAGGCCGCCAACACATTGTGAACTGGACTCAAACTTCTAACATCCATGTTTGCTATGATGAGCTCGAGAGAAAGACTATCGAATCTACAGAAATTTCTCTAGATTCCTCTCATATCAACAACAGTCTGAGTTTCAATCTCTCTGACGCACACGTTGCCTCTGTTCAGTACCGGCGCACTCCCGACAGCGCGCAGGATACGTTTGTTTGGAACTCAAGCTCGCATTTTGTTTTCAAACACGCTACTGTCTTTTTGTACTTGTTCTGTTATTACAATTTTAAGTCTCTATAATTCTTTATATACTTCTTTGATTGTGACACCTGAAGAGGTTGATCAATTCAACGAAACTAGTAAACTAGTAGTATCTTTTCAAATATATCATATCATCATTTTATCTCTCGGTATCAGTCATTAAGACTTTTTAATAATATTCCAATCGAGTAAAAATGAATTATGATAATATCTACTTTCCTGATGACGAGGAATTAAATTCATTGGTCAAAGAAAATCAGAAGAATCTCAGAGCGATTGAATTATACATCAACAGACTTGTATTTTTCAAAGGTTGTAAGTGCAATTCTATTATTCCACGATTCCTTCATTTTAAAGAATCGATAAAAACCGTAGAGCTGAAAGGATTTACAGGAGAACAAAACTAGATCTTTTATCGGAACGCATTTGATACCAAGCGTTGTCTTGCCGCTTATTTCTCTATGAAGACCTATTATGAAACCTGTTTATCTCATTCAATAGACAGTTCATCTTGGACCTATTTAAAAGAAATTAGCACTCTTAAAGATACGGAATTTAAATAAAATCAACCTCATTAGAAAATATGATTCTTTTAAATATTTACAAGATAGTAAAACTTCTCATTTTGACTCTACCTATTTATAGAAAGTTGTTATCAATAAGTCTTCCCATCAACTATCTTCGGCAGAAAAAAGCATACTTGATAAAGTCTCAACTTTGTCACTGCTCTACATCCGTCCCTAAAGAATATCTCCTAACAAAGATAGAAAAGGCAGCTTCTTTATTACCAAACAAAGAAGCCAACCTCCTCCGTATGGAAGCAATTTTCACCATAAATAAAACTAGACCTCCACCAGACAACATTTCTTACTCTGAAAGGACAGCTATCAAGTCCTTGAAAGATAATAGTAACATAGTTATTCTTCCGGCAGACAAAAGGAATGCGACTGTCATCTTAGACAAGTTTGATTACCATAATAAAATCTTGGAACTTTTAAATAGTGATACCTACTCAGAAATTGCTAATGACCCTACGATGGAACTACACAATAGAACTAATAATTTATTAAAAACCACCTTGGTGTAAAAGCAAGGTGGTTTTTAAGAAAGTTACAAAGTTACAAAGAAACATTCGGCATTCTCTTAGGTCACTTCATCCCTTGATACCTCGACTGTATGGTCTCCCCAAGATTCACAAAACTAACTGACCACTCAGACCTATAGTTGAGGGCATACTCTCTCCTTCTTATAATCTCTCCGAATTTCTCGCAAGGTTTCTAAGGAATCTTTCTGGAATTTTCTCTTCACATATTAAAAACTCTGCAGATTTTGTTTCTATACTCAATGACATCAAACTTAAAAAAACAGATTTAATGGCCAGTTTTGATATTGTTTCTCTCTTTACAAATGTACCTGCTCAAAAAATCCTCGATCTTCTCAAGAACAAATTATCAAAAAAACTGTTTTCTCTTCTCTCCCATTGCATAAAGTCAGGATACTTCAAATATGATAACAAGATCTACTTACAAAACTCAGGTCTGGCTATGGGCAGCCCACTCTCTCCAATTCTCGCGGATATATTTCTCAACGATTTTGAAGAAAAAGCTATTAACTCCTTTCACTTTAAACCAAAAGTCTGGTACCGCTATATTGATGATATTTTCCTCATCTGGGAAGACGGTGTCAATAACCTCTATTTATTTTTAGACCACCTAAACAAGTGGCATGAAAAAATCTCTTTCACCTTCGAACTGGAATCAGATGACTGCCTTCCCTTTATCGACCTCAAACTTACCAGATGTGCTGAGAGCATTAAAATCTCAATTTTTAGGAAGCTTACTCATACTGATAGATACTTTCATGTTTCCTCCCATCACTATCCCCCACAAAAATGTGGTATTATTTCCTACTCAGCTCACCGAGCGAAATATTTACTTACAGAAGAAACGGAAATTGAAAATGAACTCCTTTTTCTTAAAAACAACGTTTATTAATAATGGTTTCTCTCTTCCTAAAATTGACGCATTTCTTTCCCCCAGTCACTCAACTATGCCTCTTCCCCAAGAGCCTTCATCTCTTTGTCTTACATCAGCTGTATTTCACCAAAACTGTCAAAGATTCTCAAGAAGTTTATCTTCAAAACTTGCTTCATTTCGCTTCCAAAACTTCGTTCAATACTTAGCAAACCTAAAGAGAAACATCTTCCAACTCAGTTTCCAGGAGTCTACAAGATTTTGTGTGATTGCGGAAAGCCTTATTATGGACAGACTGCCAAATCCATCCTTCTACGTTTGTATGAACACCGTAGAGATATCTCCTATAACTGGACTAGAGCTAGCCCTCTCTCTAGCCACGTTCTCTTTTCAGCTAACTCAGACGAAGGCCGCCAACACATTGTGAACTGGACTCAAACTTCTAACATCCATGTGTGCTATGATGAGCTCGAGAGAAAGACTATCGAATCTACAGAAATTTCTCTAGATTCCTCTCATATCAACAACAGCCTCAGTTTTAATCTCTCTGACGCAGACGTTGTCTCTGTTCAGTACTGGCGCACTCGCGATAGCGCGCAGTATACGTTTGTTTGGAACTCAAGCTCGCATTTTGTTTTCAAACACGCTACTGTCTTTTGTACTTGTTCTGTTAATGCAATTTTAAGTCTCTGTGATTCTCTATATACATCTTTGATTGTGATACCTGAAGATGTTGATCAATTCAACGAAACTAGTAAACTGTCAAATATCTTTCCAAATATATCATGTCATTTTTTTATCTCCCGGTATCAGTTATTAAAGCTTTTTCATAATATTCCAAACGAGTAAAAATGAATTCTTAAAAAAATAAATAAATAAAATAAAATATATATATATATATATATATATATATATATATATATAAGGAAGCTACAAAAAATCAGAATTCGTTCAAAAACAAGCCAAAATCCTCCTATAACCCAATACGTAATCCCAGAAATACACAGAAAGGACACTCTATGGAAACAAGGAATCGCCTTACAACGCGAAAAAGGAATGCGAAAAGAAACTACTACAGATACAAATTAAACTCTGCACATAACAACATGAAACAAACCTGGCATCTGATCAATGAGATGCAAGATTGTGCCTCCAAACACCACCGCCTCCGAAACCATAAAACACAGCTTCATGAAACACGCAAAATCTCTCCAACAACCAGCAAATGACTTTAACCAATACTTTGCAGACTCCATCCAAGAACTTCACAGAAATATTCCCCCAATCACAAAACGTGACCCTCCACTTGGACCGTAAACAAAACAGACATTATGGTTCCCGACCATAAAAGAAGCAGATCTTCTCTCTGTAATGCAACAAATCATACTAAACAAAGGTCCAGAAATTGATGGTATAAGACCTAACGATATCACTCAACTAGCCTAAACCCTCTCCTACTAAAATTAATAAATAAAATATTTAAAACCGGATAAATACCAAGTATGCTAAAGACTGCCATAATCATGCCCATATACAAACATGGAAAAAGAACTTTAGTCAGTAATTACAGACCCACAGCAACTCTACCAATTATCAATCTAATTATGGAGCAAATCGTACTAAGGAAGCTTGTCACATATACAGAAAACGTTCATATTATCTCCAAAACACAATATGGTTTTCAGTGAACAATATCTCTGTCGGAAATCTTACAAGCGTAATTAATACCACCTTAGAGAAAAACAAAATTGCCAGAGTAATCTTTATCGATTTGACTAAAACCTTTGACACACTCCCACATCAAACAATTTTTTAGAAAAGCTGAGGCATGTTGGAATAGATGGACCCATGCACAGTTGGTTTATGAACTGCCTTCAAAATAGAAAATATATCACTTATTGGGTCAGACAGAAGTAGAGAGCTGCCAGCAACGTGTGGAGTGGCAGAGGGAGCTGTTCTCTTCCCAACTCCATTCAACATTTATATGCACGATGTTCACCAGTTACCTCTCAAAGGCAAGATCTTCCAATTCGCATACGATACAACTATAATATCCATCCATAATAATGCAAGCATAGCCCAAACAAATATGCAGCATGACATAAATCTGCTCATTAACTTCCTCATCGAAAACTCCATACAACTAAACTCAGATAAGACAAAATAAATACATTCAGAAATCCAATGATTCGACCAGTTTGTTATATATATATAATCATCCGACATCCACTCTCCAATGTAAAAACATTCATAACAGTAAAACTACTATCATAGAACTCAGGTTGAAGCAATATTATACCTTTTAATTTATTTCGATGCAGGTATGAACTAGAATAGCAACACAAACCATTTACAAAACAAACTCGGAACAATAACTGGCAAACTCTACAGGTTAAGAGGCATAGTTCTCACATCCCTAAAACACAAATATACAAAGCACCATGCCAAAATATACTAAGATACGCTATAACAACGTATGCTTTCAGTGCACCCTACAAATTAAATAGATTAATGTCGCTACAGTACAAAATGATAAAACTGATCTTTTGGGAACAAAGAGACAATAACGACCTTATATACACTGCAATGTCAGCAGACAAAATACTAACAGCAAAAGACTAATGTCACTATGCAGCTTTGTAAAACATCATTTCGATGCCAACTTCAGGATAGCCAGAAATACATCCCGTATAACAAGACCTCAGACTACTAATTGTATCGCATATAAATACAGAATGAAACACAAAACATATTCAGGCTTTCCATTTCAAAGACGCATCATAGCATTCCAAATTGCCGTGGGTGTTCGTTTGGAAGCTATGATGCGTCTTTGACACACACACACACACACACACACACACACACACACACACACACACACACACACACACACACACACACACACACACACACACACACACACACACAGAGAGAGAGAGAGAGAGAGAAAGACAGAATGAATTTCTCAACCTTCAGCTGTAGTAGAAATCAGACTTATCGAACATCAGGCTACTTCCCAACACAGCAATGAAACCAATAAACAATAACTAACAAGTGTCATCATCAGATAAGCTTAATAAATAATCTTCGAGGATGAGAGTTGAGAAATTAAATCTCAACCAAGGTCAAGAAAAAAAAAAGAAAAAATTGTACCCATGTGTTACACTTAAGTGAAGTAGTTACAAAACTTAAATACATTAAATCAAAAATAATAAATGTATATTATTGATTGCTGAATGTTTAACTGCTGTGAAAATGCAATGTTAATCAACGTCACCTTTTGTCACTATGCAGTAACTATTATTAATACATTATACAGAAAAAAAGAAAATTTGTACGAATTTCAATGTTACCAAAAATAAAATAATAAAATAAAATAAAAACAGAAGTATATCTGTTGTAAATATGTAAGCATCGGTAAATTGTATGTAATGTAAATATGTAATCACATTATGCAATCATAATTTTAATAATAAACAAGGATTGAATTTAAAAAAAATAATAATAATAATAAATATATATATATTTAATAAAAAAAATCAGCTCACGCCTTTTTATTCCCATATAGAGAGTAGGCAAGGACGTTTTAGCTCCTAACTTTTGGAGATTGAGTGGGCAGTTCAATCTCCACTGGTACTCAATCATAGATAGGTGGCCCAAGGCTGTCACTAATTAAGCGGCACGCAGTTAAGAGAGACGTCTGTACAGGTGGCGCCACCTCGTGGTCCCTAACCCTAATACTCGTATTTATTGTCTGAAATAACGTGGGTTCTACGGTCCATTTTCTTGAGTTTACGGGACGAAAAACCCGAGTTTCTGGAGGAAAAACCCGCTTGCCCGTGCCAGAGATCCATTAACTCGGGAACCGGTCGAAAAAAAGCTTACAAAAATTTCCTCTAGTCGAAGACTAGATTCGAAACAAAGTCTTCCTTCGTTCAGTCAAGCGCCATGGTGTGCAAACGCCACATCCACGAGCTACACAGGCTCGTAGCAATTTTTAATTATATTGTCATTATTATTATTATTATTATTATTATAAACTTGCCTCACTCAACTACAAGTAATCCTTATAAACAAATACAGAAATTTGTTTGTATAATTACTCTCTCTCAAACTTTGAAAAAAAAAAAAAAATATATATATAAGGGTTACCAAGTAATTTTATAAGCTTGGTTATTTAACACCTGTGTAGCTCAGTAGAAGTGGCGTTTGCGCTCTACAGCGCTTTACCACACGAAGAAAGGATTTGGTAGTTCAGATCTAGTCACCGACTAGAGGAAATTTTTCTAAGCCTTTTTTCGACCGGTTCCCGAGTTAGTCGATCTCTGGCAAGGGATAGCAGGGTTTTTTCTCCCGGAAACTCGGGTTTTTCGTCCCGTAAACTCAAGAAAATCGACCGTCGAACCCACACTATTCTCAGACATTAAAAATATTGTGTTAGGGTTAGTGACCACGAGATGGCGGCACTAGCTTGCCGCCTTCTTCACTGCGCACCGATGAATCAGTGATAGCCTTGAGCCAGCTATCTCTCTGATTGGCTACCAGTGGAGATTGAACTGCCCACTCAGTCTCCAAACGTTAGACAGGGTAAATAAACGGCCCCGCCTACTCCCTATACGGGCACAAATAGGCATTAGCTGATTTTTTTTCTGATTTGGTTATTTAATTCCTAAACCCAAGTATACAATATACTAATATACAATATCCCCAAGATAAAAATTTAATTTCATATATATATACAAAAAATTCTGTATAATCTTCATTGTTAATATTAGAAGAACATGTGTTGTAAATACATAATGTAAATACAAAACAGTAACATTAAAATTTTTAATTGAAATCTAATGCAGAAAACGCAGCACTTAGTGCTGAACTCTGTAAAATTATAAGATGCAATGTCACACAAGATGTTTATTGTATGTATAAATATTTTAGCAATCAATAAATTATCAAGATTATTATTGAAAAATTATTATTATTATTATTATTATTATTATTATTATTATTATTATTATTATTATTATTATTATGATGAAATGCGGTAATAGTACGAAATGCAGTAAGATTCTATAACTAAAATGTGCCGGCTTTTCAGAAACAACCTGGCAACTTAAATCCACTGCAACACGCGAGGAATGGAAGTGGCTACTCTGCAGGAAGACCTACAATGCAGCCGAGTACACCGGAAGCAAAATCAGACGACGAAAACTGAACAGACAAAAAATGCAGGTGAGTCCTATAATTTCAACTCGTTAAATATACTAATAGAAAACTGTCTAATGACTATAAATCGTCTTGTACGCGTCACACCGGCAATGAAATTCATTTCCTGCTGAAGACTCATTTCATCTGGTGCTAAGTGACTCCAAGCAGAGCACTGAAAAGAAAATCATGTTTACGTAAAAACAAACATTAATGCAGACCAAACAAACACAAAAGATAGAAAATGAATGTTAATCTCGGAGAACGGTTGCATTGCTGTTTGTAACCAGTTGGGAAAAACAGAGTGGCGATATCTGTACTTGCAAGTGTAAAAAAATTATTTTCAAAATAATTTAAAAAAAAATCCTACCCTTTCCAGCTCGGTGAACGATAACCTATTAACTAATATCAATGGGTATCCCCAAAATACTGTTTAACAAAAAGTAATCAAAAATCTCTGTAATCATTCCAGCATTATTATTTGAATGGATATAACAGAAAGCATTGACTCAAAAAAGAAAACTTGCAACACGTTGCACATTGATCAGAAATGAACAGAAAGCATTGACTCAAAAAAGAAAACTTGCAACACGTTGCACATTGATCAGAAATGAACAGAAAGCATTGACTCAAAAAGGAAAACTTGCAACACGTTGCACATTGATCTCTCCAATACTTTGGTAACAACAGCAGGAAATTACACCACACAGAAGTGACGGCTCTGTACATTATTAAATACACCAGGGACAGAATACAACGCACCAAAATCTAGAGAAAACACACGCTTCTACCAAAGAGCAGACGTGAAATCTAGTTTTACTTCAAAGCTAACACCACTTACACTACTCTTAGAATCGAATCACCATTTTAGAGTCCATGAGTAATTATGACTTGCCTTTATCACCGTCTTCATCAATGTCTTTATCTCTCAGCTTTTCATCATTGAGGTTAATCAGAAACAGGCTTTTCCTAATTCATTAAAATGAATCCCTGACAAATAAACGAAATTATAAAAAAAAATAGATCACTGTAGGAAAAAAATCTACGATTCAATGGGAATAAGAATGGTTACGCAATGCGGAGAGACCAACTGAGCAGTAAGATCGGTATTCCCACACACTCATTGAGGAAAGATTCTTTCTCGTCAACTATCTCAGAGAGAGAGAGAGAGAGAGAGAGAGAGAGAGAGTCAGGGACATGCTTCCTCTGCAATTCTTGAAACCACTTATCCTTCAGTGTTTGGCTTCACTATTATTGGAGGGTGAAAATCCTTATATCCTCTCTCTCCTCAAGCAAACCTTCCCAACAAAAAATAACCGTTCCATCCTACAAACACCCACCATTAAACCATAAAAAAATAAACAATTCTGCTAGTCGGACGAGTACTGATCTAATTTCGAAAAGGTTCTCCCCTCAAAAACGACCACAGGAGGAAAAACAAAAAAATTCTTTTACCACAAATATTCACCAAGTAAACACAAACCATGAAATAGTTAGGTGGATACTTTTTTTTCATTGCGTATGGAGCTGGAATCTGAAACATTGAGAAGATTCTTGAGTGCATTACTTCTAGCAGAACGCATCGCATAGCCTCTAATGTCTAAAACAGTAACATCTCACAAATCTCCAGAAAAGCATCGAAAATGTAGTATATTTTAGTGCTGTGAAAGCAAACTATGTCTTATTTCTCAAAGAAATCCTTAGCACACTGTCTCTCCAATCCTTTATATAATATTTAGTTTTCCATCAAGATTATTGTTCTCTACTTGGCTTCACCTTCAGACTTTCCTTGATCAAACATACAAAATTTGAACAAAAAGATTGACACTATTTCTTTGGAAACATTACTTGTCACAAGCACAGATGTAACATTTTGTAATTCTGAAATCCGTACGATCTTAGAATTGGTTCTCTCGTTTCCAGGCAACGTTTTTGGAGACTAAATGCTGACTGTATGAACGATATATTTAAGACTCCATTTTGCTCCCACAGCATGTTGCCGTTCGCTTTTCTTCTTCACATTTTGTAACATTAAATATGAAAATGAGCTTGATGTATGTCTAATCTAGAAACTAGTCTTTTTGACTTCCTATGGCTTACAATTTCTTTTCCCCATTTGGTTTTTTTCATGTGATGCTCTATCGTTATGCCCATTATCAAAATAATTTTGATCTCTTTGATTTCTTACCTTCAAAGGTCGATTTTATTCTGTTCACATTTCCAAACAGTGAAGTCATCTTTCTTAGCGAAAGGGCGCGAATTTGATTGGTTCCGTGTTTATAATTTCAATGAACAATCTGGTACAGAGGCAGAACATATTGCACTAATCTCTCTACGATTACATTCATTCCTCTGCAGTCATCCAACAATTTGGACCTCTACTTAACTTTCTCCTTCCATGTGATTGGTCCTCTTCGTAATTCAGATTACAGTTCCATCCAAGTTCACCTTTGGTGGAACGTCCTTCCTTTATTTTATCCACAAATTTTATCCACAGGTTTCTTCAAACCTTCCCAGGGAATGAGTCCAGAGGTGATCAATACAGACAAGGAGATCATTTGTTGTAGATTGTCGAAATCCATTCTGGTGGTGAATAATTAGATGGCAGTTCTGGAAGTGTTGAAGAACTTTCTGCTGACATCCCTTCCAATTACTCTGGACAAATTTGCGGAGAGATCAATAGTTCGATAGCTTGATTGTAGAAATTTACCACCTTTTTTTTTTGGAAACTGAATGCCAGGTGAGTAAAGTTTCGTGCAGAGATGACTAAGAACAGGTTTTAATTTAGGAGCACCTCTGTTCACAATAGGATCCCTCAGGAGTGGCTACCTTTGCGGTATCCAAATTTTTCAAGATTCATCTCTCTTTCTGATGAAAGGTCCGAGGAGACATTATTGAGTTAAATAGCTTTCGTCAATAATGTTTCCATTTTGGTCAGTTGAAAGTCTTCCCTGCTTCCAACAATCTTCGACAGATTTACATATTAGAAACATTAATTCCATTAGCTGAAAAAGTCTCTCTTAAAGTCTACAGCAAATAATCTTGGATTGATTTTGCTTTTAAAACTAGAAAAAGATTTCGGGTAAGCATAGCTTTCCTTTTTTTCTCAGAAGAGACGGTCCCTGTCTCCCTAAACCTCTTTAAAACGGCATGAACAGTACTCACACCATCACTATATTCATTGGAAATGTTTCTTTCTGTAATGAGAAAGAGTAAATGTGTTTGAACGCTTTCATGGAGATATATCCATTTCATTGCTAAAAAATGAATAAAACGCTACGAATGTCAACTTGTTTACTCTATTAAAAGCACACAACACTATTAATAAATGTCGTACAGACATTTAAAGCACGCAGAACTCAACGAAAATGGGGAACTAAAACCAAAATCCAAATTACTGTGGACTGAAAAAAAAAAGAAACCAACGATTCGACGAAACTTAGTCTTGTTCGGATTAATTTTGTCGCCACTGTAAATTTTATCGTAGGAAAATGCGGTTTTAAATTTTAAATATATCCATTTTTTCACTGGATTATGGCCGAACAGAAAACTCACGTGCATTAAATATTAAATATTTTATTGTATTATAAATATGACACGCAAAATGTTGATATGAAAGGCGTTATTTTCATTTTATTTAATTTTAGTATTTGCAGCATGTACTCCAAACTTTTACCTTTTCGTGTCCTTTGGGCAGCTCGCCATCTGGACAAAGCATTTTGTAATAAAAACAAAAATTTCTGGGGGCAGTTTGACAGAGGTCAGGCTTCATTTCGCAAAACGCAGTCCTGTTCACCCTGCAACAACAAGAAGAGAAAGAATATTATTTCAAAGGACACTGGTTTCCCCATTCACTATCATAGAACAGCAGGGTCACAATAAAGTCATCGGATGTGGTCTCTGGAATTCAGAATCCGTTCAGGGATGAACATTTCTGTTAAGATGAAGTTGCAACAGTAAAGAAATTATTAAAAGTTTATTTTATTGTTGCCAGTAAGATGAACGTTTATATTTTTGTCAAGTTGCTCAGAAATCGAAATCAATAATAACAAAACCTAGAATAAAAAATATCTACCTCTATGTATATATATCAGAAACAAATATCATGAATTTCGACATTCATCAACACGTTCGAACCTATCGAACGACAACGAATATCCTCGCGCAGACTCGTTATATTCTTGGCTTAGATTTGTGGAATTCAAATGGGTCTCGCTTCCCCCTTTTTTGTTATATTCATGTTCTTTGTTACATTTAACAAACGCATTTTCTCTCACTCTATAAGGAACATTATTAAGACCTATCTTTGCTTTCAGTGCGAAACGTAAACTTAGCTAAACAGCGTGCCGGTGGTTATTGATGCACTTTGTGTGAACGCGATGTCACACACTGGATTCTAAAAAACTCCCCCATATGAATTTGGGAGTGCGAATAGTCTTGAGAGAAGTAAAAGATCCTACAACAGATTTTGCTGATTAGATATAACCTGTTGATTGGAGAGTGGATAAGCCCACCAGGTTAACCAGTTTGGATATTCTGTTGCTAACAAATATCTATCGCAGCGTAGAGTCTACCAAGAAAGAGTGCGTCACCCTTAAGATATTCCGAGACCAGAACTGGAAAGGTATTTTTGGTCTCACGGTTCTGCTGTTTCGGGGGCGGTGAGAAATTCTCCGTCCGTCATCAGCCGATGAAAGCATTTATAAAGTGTCAGCAAACATCATCTCGGTCAATGGAAGGATATAAGTGACCTTGTTGCAGAACTTAATTTAAATTATGAAAAGAACAATGTTCACTGCGTAGGTCTCGTCTTCAACACTGAAGTACTGAAAATGTTTGTTTGTTTTCTCGTCTTTTTGTGTTGGTTTTTCAGAAATAGAAATGAAATTCAACTTCTTATTTGATCACTATGCAATGCATATATCTAGAAAAGGTCAGTAAACATTGATGTTTTTATGGTTAGCGGCAGTTCAGTGGGGCACAGTCAGGAGAGCCCATAATGAAAAGACAACAGATTCAACGTTCACAACAGATTTTCTCCATTGCTTTCCCTGCTCCCAACATCCAATCTGTTTAACTCCAAGGTTCAACCGGCTATCGTCATTATTACCAAATGTATTGGAGTTGACCTTCGTGATACTTCGTCTGCATCTTGTCTCGAGACAGTATTTTATCCCATTTGCCTCTTATTTATTTTCTGTTCATCACACAATTTTCCTTATAACAAGCTACTGCTAAACGAAATTATTCTATACACCGAAGAGTTTCTGATCACCTAATAACTTTCACTACTGTTTCCCCATTCAATTCACGTAAGTGGTTGTCTGTTGTCACGAGCGCGCGCGCACACACACACACAGAAAAACCAAGATCCAAGAAAAACTCCTGGAGAAGACAATGAGCAGCGACTTACTCTTAACAGCTTTTCTCTAATTCCCCGAATTCATAGCAACAGTTTACAACGAATGCCTAAAAAGAGGTCGATTTCTTTCAACATGGAAACACTCAAATATTATACCTATAATCAAACCAGGAAAAGAAACATCCGACGACATTAACAAATACAGACCAATCAGTCTCGTAAACGTTGCTGGTAAGGTACTAGAAAAACTTCTAATAAACCGAATAATGCACTATGTCTACTCACGAAACCTATTAAGCAGCAATTAATACGCATTCAGACTCAGTCCAGGACTGTAAAGGCGATTATGGAGGTTACAGAGTTCGCAGAAGACAGTCCACAGCAACCAAAAGACGTACTACTGATGTCACTCCATGTACAAGGAGCCTTCGATGCTGTGTGGTGGCCAGCCATAATTAGGGTTACCATATTCAAAATGCCAAAATGCTGACACCCCATCGCCTGACCAACGCGTTCCGGACACAAACCTCTAACACAAAAATGAATACACATGTTTGAAATCTTTACCTTTGTAAGCTTTTCATTAATTAGATGTGATGAGTAGGGGGGGAGAAGTCCGACCACACCTCCTCGCGGCCCCCCCTGGACCCTTGAAGCTCTTGACCAAATTTCTTATGGTCCGATTTCAAGGTGACTAACGTGGCAACGGCACCCATTTTCTAATGAAGAGTCATAAAAAGTTTTCAACCAATGCTACTGCGTCCGGGGAAGCCGACGCGTCTGGGGCTGCAGTCCGGGCTCCTGATGATAAATATGCTACGAGGACTCATATTAACATTTTGCAACTCAATATCAACGGTACTCAGAGAAAAATGGATGAACTCAAATACATGCTATATAAAAATAATATCCATATAGCTTGTCTACAAGAAACAAAACTAAATAAAAATTTGAACTTCAACATCAAAGGATACACAGTTCTTAGGAAGGATAGAGAAGAAAGAACAGGTGGCGGGCTTGCTATCCTTTTGAAGACCCCAGAAATCAAATTCAAAGAAATCACCCTAAATCAATATTTAAATAATGACAGTTCAACGGAAGCTCAAGCTGTTGAAATACATCTACCAAACCATTCTATTTCAATCACAAACGTCTATCATCCTGATAATACAAATATTGATACAGACATCATTGAAAAGCTAAGCGATTCTCTAACTGATGCAACCATTATACTTGGTGACCTAAATGCAAAAAGCCCAACGTGGGGCTCCCCCAATTTAGACCATAAAGGTCAACAATTGGAAGACCTCTTTACAGATTTGGAACTCACAACAATTAACAATGGACAGAGCACCTATCTTTCTAAAACTACGGGAACTGAATCTGCTATTGACATCACAGCCATTAATTATAGTATTGCATCAAGTGCACAATGGAAAATTCTGGGAAATGCCATCAGTGACCACAGACCCATAATAACAACACTAAACTTCAAGATTGAACAAGAACAGCAAACCAAAAGGACGTGGAACTTCAGAAAAGCTGACTGGACAAGGTTTACTCAAACCTTGGAGAGCCTCTGTCAAGATGAACCTGTCTCTGGAAACCTCGACAGAAAATTACAAATCCTTACTTCACACATCAGCAAAACTGCCAAAGCAACAATACCAAGAGGCCAGCGGAAAAACACCTGGATACCATACTGGAAAGATCACAATATTGATTCAATGATTACAGAAAGAGACAATATCAATGAACAATTCAGAATTAATAAAACTGATGATTACAGAAAGAAATTAATGGACATAACACACAAAATAGAGCAGGAAATTTGGAAGTGCAAACAAGAGAAATGGGCGGAACTTTGCAGTAACCTGGATCCAAGAAAAGACAGCCAACACTGGAATATTATTAGAATCCTAGACAATATCAAAAAAGAGAACCAACAGAAAACAAACTTCATCATAAATGCTGGCAAACAAGCTATTACAGATCAAGAAATTGCAAACACACTGGCAAAAACCTATTCAAACAACTCCAAACTTCAGTATAACAGAGAGGACAAGCCCCTCAATAAACTCACAAGTCAAATGCTAAAACAAGCAAGAACATACCAAACTAATGACATCTTCTCCGAAGAATTTACACTAAGTGAACTAAATTCATCAATCGAGAAAACTGCACCTAATAAATCCCCTGGTAATGATCTTATCTTTGGTCATATGGTCAAACACCTTGGCAAAAATGCCAAAGAACAACTTCTGGACATTCTCAATACCTCTTGGCGAACGGGCAAACTTCCAAAAGAATGGAAAAAATCAGTTATTGTACCCATCCTGAAACCTGACAAAAATGCTGCAGAATGTCAAAGTTACAGACCTATCGCATTAACTAGCATACTTTGTAAAATTACTGAAAGAATCATACACTCCAGGCTTATGCACTGGCTGACAAAAAATAAGAAAATCAACTACTACCAAACTGCTTATAGAACTCGTCATTCGACAACAGATCAATTATTCCATTTCTGCCAAACAATAATAGACTCATTTCAGGAAAAACCAACAAAAAAGACAACTGCCATATTCCTTGATATGACTGCTGCTTTTGATCGTGTTTGGATCAAAAAATTAATACAAACAATACATGATATTGGAATTAGAGGAAACGCTTTAATCTGGATTGCTGATTTCATCAGAGGAAGAAAGATCAAAGTCAGAATCAATACAGCAATATCAAAAGAGCGGAGAACCTGGGCTGGTGTTCCCCAGGGCTCAGTACTCAGTCCCTTACTATTCCTTCTATATGTCAATAATATTCATCCCTACCTTACAGAAGACACAAAAGTAACTTGCTATGCAGATGATATAGCCATCTGGCACACTAGTGCTAAAATCAAAGAATCAGAGGAAATTCTAAACAAATCCATGAGAGGATTAGAAAAATGGTCAAACGAACTCAAACTTAAAATCAACCCAGACAAAACAAAACTAAGTACATTTAGTACAGACAGGAAAAATAGACATTCCTACAATCCCAAAGTCATGATCAATAACAAGCTAATTGAAAAAGTCACAAATCCAAAATACCTTGGTATTACGCTTGATCAGGAATTACGTTTTGCACAACACATCTCTAACACTTCCAACAGAGCTCTAAAAAAATTAAATATACTGAAAAGGCTTTGTGGAACAAATTGGGGTGCAAAGCCAAAAATCCTCAAAACTACTTACACTACACTAATAAGGCCAATAATGGAATATGCAGCACCTATCTGGTCACCTTCGGCTTCATCGGTAAAGAAAAACCTGGACAAAATACAAGCAAAAGCATCCAAGATTATCATTGGTGCAGTCTCATCCACTAACAACATCAGAGCCCAACAGGAATGTGGGCTTGACCTGCTGGAGGACAGACGAAAATTTGCCACCATAAAATTCATAAATAATATCAGAAGCTACCAAAGTGATCATGTCTCCCTAAAAACCTATGAACATTGGAACCAAATTTGCAGACTTCACAGATCATCGACTTTACAATATGATGACACTATCAGGAAAGAAATAGGTCTTGATCAGCTAAATGTCCACATAAACAAAGAACCTCTATTTTCCAGTCCTTTACCTTCAAATACCTTCATAAATCTAAACCTTACCAAACTCTGTACAAAAAAAGAACCAAAAGAAATGCTTAAAGAAAAAGGCCTAAATACCATCAACCTTCTTTCATCCTCCAAACAGGTTATTTGTTATACCGATGGATCATCAGACACCAATATGATTAATGGAGGCGCTGGTGTTCTCCTTCTACTCCCGAAAGGTGAAAAACTTTCAATAAAAGTTGGATCTGGGAGAATCGCTTCCAATTTTACCAGCGAACTCTACGCAATAATTAAAGCACTAGAAGCCTACTTAAATCTATCATCATCTCAACAATCTGAAGGAATTATAATTTACAGTGACTCAAGATCAGCTATGGAGGCAATCAAAAATGGCAATACCAAGCTCACACAAGACATCCATAAACTCTTAAATCATCTAAAGTGTTTAGGTAAAAGTTGCATTCTACAATGGATTCCTGCTCATGTAGGCATTGATCACAACGAAGCAGCTGATAAATTAGCAAAAGAGGCCAGAGAACTCAACCAAGAAACTCATATGATAACTCTTGCTGATGCCAATGCACTAGCAAAAGCTAAACTAATTCCATTGAAATCAGTGATACAACATCAAATTCCCGAGATCAATGCTGACAGAAGGACCTCCACTACGATAGCAAGACTACGAACAGGACATTATAGAGGAATGAAGATCAATACAGATGATACGAGAACATATAGAAACTGCAACAACTGCCCCAATACGGAACTGACACCCACTCACATCTTTACCTGTCCAGCAATTACAGCAGCCTTGCAAGAAATAGATCCTAATCCTGAACAACAGCTCTATACAAACAAAATCACAGACATAGCCAAAGCAGTACAAAGAGCGCACGGAAACATCTAAGACTCTTCAAAGGACAAGACAACAACAACATGTGATGAGTATGCTTATTAGAACACATACAAATATGAGCTTTGAAGTGTCATCATAAGTCTTTTGAAACAAGGGTAGGCCTACATGAAAAGAATTAGACTTATTCCACTACATACATTCCTTTGCAGCCCATGCATATTTTTCACAAGACCTAAATTTTCTTTATCAGTGCTTTGTTTCGACACAAATAGCCGAACATATTTTTACATGTAAAATGTCTGTAATTAAACTTAACTATAGCAACTCCTTTCACGGACTCTATGGGAAGTCTATTTCTTTCCTTGGTCCACTGAACTTGTATTAAGGAAAGGAGCCTTTCGACACTGGCATTGTGACCTGAAATTGCAAATAGAAACTGAGCCACCTTTAGACATCCTCCAGATAATCACCAGTAAATATAAGATGATATAAAATTATATCGTAAGGTTTAGGTAGGCCTACATAACGGTTATGTCATAACCTAAGACGTGGTATTTATTTTAATTCTAATATAATTTGATACTTTAATATCTTACTTACTTGTAAAGGTCATTAATACTAATTAAGAACGAACAAAACTAAGGATGCATCTTGATTTCCACTTCAAACACCACCCTATCATAGCACTAAGCACAGCAGTAACGCGATTAATGTGAGGCCAGCGAGAAAGAGCGAAAATTTGAAAAAAAAAAAAAAAAACGAGTTCGGATATCTAAAAGCGCAGTCCGATTCGGTTATTAATTCAATTGTTCTGTAATATAACCAACCACCTGCATTTATTTTTTCAGCAATGTTACCAACACAGGAGAAACGGCCACGGGGAAAAATCTAAAATGCTCCCACAGAAATGTGAACCGAACGGGATATTTTTCGAAAATGTATGCGGACAGATATTTTCATTAATAGCTTTAAAATGCCCTAAAAACTTACAAAAAATTATTTTCCAAACAGAAGAGCAACTATGACATTAAAAACCACAACTGTAACGAAAAAATCAAACGAGGCTGTCCGCAAGGTTCCTGCTGTGGGCCAGGTTTCTGGATCATCCAGTACGACGCGCTTTTAAGACTTCCTTTCACTACTGAAACAAGTCATAGCCTTCACCGATGATAATGATTCGAAGAAGCGTCGGCTTACAGTTAGAAGTAACGGGGGCGAAGAACTCTTGATATTTGCACAGAGGGCACGCGAGAAAAAAGTTGCCTTCAATAGCACCAAGCCTAAAGTGCTCCACATCTCACGCAAAAATCAAAACAACCTGTAACAGTCTTCCTAAACGGAGAAGTTCGCGTAGCAGCTAGTGAGCTAAATACTTAGGAGTGATAATAGATGAAAAATTTACCTTTAATAAGCACATCTCACATGTTGCCGAAAAAAGCTTACAAGTAGTAAACCTTCTATCAAAGTCGGCAAATATTAAGTGGGGATTAGGCCAACGAGCGCTGAAAACAATATTTACCGGTGCTATACTACCATTGATATCTTATGCTGCATCTGCCTGGAAACATTCACTAAAATCAAAGAAATACGACAAAAACTAAACAGAGTTCAACGCCTTATAGCCATACGTATAACTAAAGGACAAGATCGTTCGAGGCAGCTTGCGTTATTGCAGCTCTAACACCGATCTGCCTGGAAATAAAAGAATAATCTCTCGTATATGACGTCACTTCCGTAAGATATAATGAAAGTTACAACATCGGTCCAAATTACTACGAACGCCCGCTTCACTGCATCACTTGGCCCCACCTAGCAAAGAGAACTTAAGGAGATATTAAGGAGAAGGAAAGTTCCGAAAGCGATGATTTTCAAATATACTCTGACGGAAGCAAAACCGAAGGGAACGTCGGTTGTTCTTGCGTTGCATACAACAGATCCATTATACAAGAACTCTGTTCTAGACTGCATCCTCTCTGTTGCAACAACCAAGCAGAACAGCTTGCTATAGTTCAGTCACTTACATATCTCCAGGAATTAGTTGAGATGAGAGGTTCAACACCTCTCAGCAAAAGACAGCAACAATTTACATGGACAGCAGAAGCACTATAGACGGCATGAAAAACCAGGACAACCAAATAGCATTAACAGAACAGACGAGAAATCTGGTTCGAACTCTCATTCTAGAGGGACTGGGAAATCAAGTTCTGCTGGGTGAACGGCATACTGGGGTAGCAGGAAACGAGAGAGCGGATCAGTTGGCGAAAGAAGCAGCCTACGGCTAGAAACAAGTTACTAAATTTACTCAAAATCTGCTGTAAAAACACTCGCAGAAGAGAAAAGCTGCCTAGACTTGTGGGAAAAGAATGGAAGTCATCAAAAATCGGATCAACAACGAAAGAATTCTTCCCGAGCATCAGAAGCAGACTCCGGCAAAAGACACTCCATTCCTCCAGGTTTAACCTCGCCAATAATGGGGCATGGAAAAACTAAGACACTACTTACACAGATTCTGTATCCTGGAATCGATCTCATGTAATTGTGGTCCCCACTTAAAACCGTCTGTTGACCACATACTCTACGACTGGCAGCTACTGCACTCCATGCAGATGCCCCTAACACAACACGTTATCACTTTCGGAGACAAGTGGCCAGTATCAAAACAGAGACTTATCGAAAAGTATTACTCAGAATTAATTAAATTTGCCAATAAGATCAACTTTCAGTGCTTGTAATCTAATATAAATAACTAACATTGCGTGAATTATATGGTGATAACATATGGATATATAAAAATATAAATGTAAATATGAATGTTGATATAAAATATAATCAGTATTTGTAAGCTCCATGTAATATAAGCATTGTATGCAATGGAGCACGTAGAAATAAATTACCTCCTGGAAGGGTTACTATTGGGAGGAAAATGCACACACACACGCACGCACGCACTTGAATGCAGATACTGTGTGCTGAAAGCAATCAATTATTAGGCAAAGGCAGCCAAATGCCATAAGTTAATCGAAGACCTTGGCATCATAGATCATATAGTATGTATTATATATGTTCACACGATATCCTTCTCAAATCTTCAAATATTATGGAAATAATTGTTGCATACTAATAGACAAGATTTCCTGGGACTTATGAGTGCCTTTAGTGAGACACACACCCAATAAGCAGATTTTTATACTTCTAAATATCACAAATATCGAGAATAACTTCGTACTAATTTCCACTTCGTATATATCAGCATTAAAAGTGATATTGAAGATGTTTTAAATGTATATTAAGGCGCACTCAAATCGTCGCCATTCCGGCACACTTTACTTTTGTACGAAGAGTATTTCCCAAACAGAACGTAACTTTATGGGTGAAAGCAGTCACATGAAGAGATTTCAATTTCAATGAGAAGACAATTGAGAAGCGACGAATGTGACGTCAACAGTGCAAGTGAAGCATTTGATGACGGATGATTGACAGCACGTGAATTATGAATGACACCACTCAGATGAACAGTTCACTTTAATACTGGTGATAATTATACAGCTCAGGTCTTGAAGAAATCTTTTTTTCTCGTGTATTTTTATGAGATTATGTTTGCTGCATAGTTTTATATTCTGTCATTCGGTTATCTTTTAGGATGAAGATGCAAATCAAGCACCGACCATTAAAGATAAAAATCAGTTCCCATCACTTCTAAAATTGCAGCCGGGATGGAACTTAAAAAATGGATAAAAATAATTAAACAAAAATATAAACATGGAAAGCCTGAACTTAAAATTGCTGAAATGAATTGTCTGGATTTTCGAAACAGCGGTAGATTCGAAACTGGAATTTCGATCCAGTGATTTTAAAAAGAATACATTGGAAATTAATGATGTGTGGTTTTTTAGTTCATTAATAACTCTTTAGTTCATTAATAACAGAGTTCATTAATAACTCTTAATTCATTAATAACAGAGTTCATTAATAACTCTGAATAAAACATTCTTCAGAGTTATAATGAACACCGCGGTTACAAGCATAAAAAAAACTGCAAGAATACTCACGCATTTTTGCTGCAGATGGTGATGGCCGGAGCATCCATTTCTAGAGGAAACTTGGTCTGCATATCGAGAACAGTCGGATAAGTAAAATACAAAATGAAGAACTCGATGGATTGGTAGAGAAACCCTACGACACACAAGAAGAAAATGACGCGACGGAACTTCTTCAAGAAAGTCCAAGACCTCCTGCAGTCCGAGCATTCTTCTCGTGGACCATCCTTCTCTTCCGATATGTTTAGAGAATTGACGGAATTGTCGTGAGATACCGGAAATCGAGACGGATGAACTCTTCGCATCTTTCCTGAAATGATAACGCTTATCAGGTTTTTTTCGATTTAAAGAAAGTCCTGTTTATTTATAATCACTTGCGTAGTATTGCTTCAAATAAAACAGAACAAATTAATAAACTCCATGATGGTCTACGAACGACAAGTTCAAAATTCTAAATTTCATTTTTGGGTTCGAATTTATAAAAAATCAGAAAACTAAAACCGTTTTATATTTTATACCATTTTATGTCGCATCCATAAAACCAATAGCAAAGTTTGATGCAGTAATATTACAATTTCAAAACTTTAAAATTTCCATTAAGAAAAAGAAGAAAAAAGCAGATTATTTTCACTTGACTAAACTTTATATTTGTATTCGTTTTCTGTATGGTAATGTTATATTTTTCGCCACGTTTTTCGTTTCTCTGCCAAATTAATAATCACCGTTAACTCGAACTCCTTTTCTTGAAAGAATTAAAATAAGCTAAAGAGAATTTCGGCACTACTTAACTTCTGGGCCATTCTTATTTCTTTCCACACACACTGAATGACTCAGAAAAAAGGATGATCCAAATATATCAACGCATATTGCAACTTTCGGTCCACATTTCAAACAAACAAAAAACTCCTACTCTCAATAAATTGAATTTACAGTTCAACATTAAATCGTATTTTTGTCTTAAAAAGTCGCCGAAGGTATGCAGTAAGCAAGTCGTAGGTGTGTTGAGTTTTCGTTCACCATATTTATATCGTTTTAATTGGTGATATTTGAAATGGTATTTCTTAATAGACAATACTCATTATGATTTAATCAAAGGATTCAAACGAAGAAAGAGAATTGGAAGAAAGACGTAGAAACGCTCTCATCTCTAAAACAGGGTCAGTTAACCACGCTACCGGCCAAGACGTCAAGGTTACCATGGATGCGAGTGCATATTAAAATTGTAATACCATTCATATCATATTGAGATATATGATAGATACGAAGCGAATGAGGATGCATATTTGACCCATAATGGCCGGAAAGGTTAGTGCGGGTGCAGATTAACGTGAAGAAAATTTATAAATGGAACTGAAAAAATAAAAGAACTATCTCACACACACACACACACACACACACACACACACATACACATATATATATATATAATTTTTTAACTTGGGGATACTGTATATTAGGGTTACCAAGTAATTTTATAAGCTTGGTTATTTAACTCCTAATCCCATGTATGAAAACAATTAAGTTTGCGCCTGAAACATAGTTCAACACCAGGGCAACTCATTGTGAAGAGATATCACTGAGGAGACCTCAAAAAAGTTGAAACCGGTCTGGGTAGTGACCCCACCCATAAAGTATTGCAGTATACATCTTTTAGTGAGACGTGCTTTACATTATGGGAAAATACTAAGAATAGTGATCAGAGCTTTACCCACCTTTACAATGAGTTGTCCTGGTGTTGTACCATCTTTAGACCTGTACTATGTTTCGGGCGCAAACTTAATTATTTGCATACTTGGGATTATGAGTTAAATAACCAAGCTTATAAAATTACTTGGTAACCCTAATATACAGTATCCCCAAGTTAAAAAATTAATTACACACACACACACATATGCGTGTGTGTGCGTGTGTGTGTGTGTGTGTGTGTGTGTGTGTGTGTGTGTGTGTGTGTGTGTGTGTGTGTGTGTGTGTGTGTGTGTGTGTGTGTGTGTGTGTGTGTGTGTGTGTGTGTGTGTGTGTGTGTGTGTGTGTGTGTGTGTGTTCAACATTATTCTGTTGAAACAGCCAAAGCAACACCGAAACATCCATTAGAATTATATGAAAAAGCTCAACTGGGAATGATATCATTCGCTCAGAATTCTTCTTAAGGATCCAGCGAGAGAGAAGAGTTCTCATTTTTCTTCGGATTTTTCAGGGCATTAAAAATACTTCGTAAGGGAATTGCTTCTGAACAGAGATTACTAGAAATAGAGTCTGAAAATCTGATTGCGTCTCTAAAACTTAATAAAACATTTTAAAAATAATAATATATCTCACATACACACACAAACACACGCCCACATGCGTGGGCATGTGCGTGTGTCTGAGAGAGAGAGAGAGAGGTGGAGTACGGTTCGAATGAATGTTTCCTTTGGGAGACCCTGATATTTCTTGCCACAAATTTCGGTAAAACTAAATAAGCTATCGAGTCACGTACCTCAGATTTTTTCAGCTTTCTTGAAGGTTTTATAAGCCACGGCTCTGAACTTTAAAATGTCACCTCTAGACTTCATGAAATTGCTTCCTCCGTGTCTATTTGGAAAAACTTAAGAAGCAAATCGCTCAATAAAAGACCAGTGCGTGTCATCTCTGTTCCACTCCGCTCAAAAAGACCTCGGAGTTGCGACGAAAATGCTTGGTTGGCGAATGCTCCTATTGTGACGCTAATCTGCATAGAAAGCTTAAATTGTATTTGATTGTGAATGAAGATTTAAAATAAAACATTTACATTACAAAGAATTGCAAAGGGCTGTCCTAGCAGCGAATAACAGGAAACTTTAAGCAATTGACTTCCTCTGTAATGCTAATATTTTCGTGTTTTGTTATTATTGTACGCGACAACTCCATCGAGTGCATGAAAGGAGTCATCGCGAGAAGACGCAACAATCCACGCTACCCACAGTCTACACTAGTTAATCCTCCATCTACACAGAGCATAATCACCCATCTATATCACATACCATTTGCCTATAATAATACATTCGTGTATTAACTGTGTGTGTGTTCTCTGGCCGATTTATCTGCATGCAGAATACAAGGGGAAAAAAACTCCATTTTCTGGTACGGATAAACTTCCTAAGTTCGCATGAGATCGGCTAACTCACTTACAGATGAAAGTAATTTTATAAATATTCCCTCAACGTGAGGAGAATCGAACCCAGCTCTTTTTCCATCAAAAGAGATTAGATTTTGTTATTCTTCCACTTATAAAATATGGAACTTATAAATAATGGAGTGTGCGGTGAATGGCGAAGGTATGGTTTCTGAAATTAGTGTCCGGAGGTGTTTACGAGCATTCACCAAATAATATTACTGCAATTAAGAGAGACAAAAATGGGAATTCGAACTGTACTTCAAATAGCTGAGATGAAAGGTTTTATGAATATAAAGCTGATTACTTTAAAGGAATACTGCCACCCCTTACAAACGTTGCACGCGAACTTCAGAATACATCGATATTTCATTTGTAAGTGCTCTGCAAGAATCAATGCCAATGAAAGGCTTCTTTTGGTATCTGCATTACAATCGGAGCATGCGCTAAACAACTTACGTTGCTATTGTGATAGCTTCAATTATCATGCAGTGTTTTTCACTCGAATGAAACGGGGATGGCACCTAGCGGTCCCTTTTGTATTTCTGCTTTCCACTATACTCTCGCCAAACTAGAAAATCCTCACATATCAAACTATAATTCGGCTGACATCTTAAAGCTCGCAATCGAGAGGTAAGTAGAAAACACTTTCAGTAATCCGTGTTAGGAAGAGAGCAAAGGGTCGTTGTAATGTTGGGGTAGGTTCAGTGAAATTTGTTAGTTTAAATTCTGCTGATATTCCTTAGAAACAAATAAGGTCTATCAAAACTTCCCGCGATTTGAAGAAAGAAATCAACTCTTGTAAGGCCCTGCTGAGGGTAAATTATTTTCCCCACACTTCTCATCAGTGTCAATCCAAAAATGAAAAACGAGAGATAAGACATCAGAGTTTATGATAATATCGAAAAATCAAGGCGTCTCCATATTATATACAAGTATTACTTTACAAAATATTATATCCCAGCACAAATCAGAATTTTTCCTTTTTTAACTTGTTATGTGGCGCAGTGTTTCTCCACCGGACGACGGTGATGTTGTCTGGTGGACGGCATTAACCATCCCGATTCACATGGAACGTTTCTGATGATATCAGTAACCGGAATACGCGCCTTGTTATTTATAGAAAACAATCCAATGCGAAAGGAATTTAATTAAATTGATATTTACTCTCAAGGGTGATTAGCAATGCTCTTAAAATCACTCGGAGTTGTTCGTCTCTGATGATTCATCGGATTGAAATCTGCGTTCAAACGTCGTATGCAAAAATCTTTTAAGGAGATTTTCGATTGAATTTGAAAGATGGTTCAAACTTGGGAACCGAATATTACGTCTTCCTCAGCACAGACAATCCGATTTGATTAAAATAGTAGTTAATGGATGTGATACATTACGGTCTCATCGCTTTGGGCTCTTCAACAGCAATCTTAATCGGTCAACACTGAGTTTTAAATAGGACATGATGCCAAATAGTTCGGGGTCATTCGTGGATTCATTTAATTTTCATCACAAGCTATATTCTTCAAAAGGACGAAACTCTTTTTTCCTAACGGAATTCTAATCTATCAAAGCGATCCTTGCAGTTATCTTGTCAAGGTTATCCTGGTTTATCCGTGAATTTATCCTGTGATGGATAGGTTATTTTTCCATATATTTATTCTAAAATGGTTAATCTTGCGATCTACTGGAGGGAAAAGAAAATTAATTCATCTTTTTTTTTATTAGTTTATTACGTTTGTTCTCCGTTAAGTTTGTAATATGAACAAAAGTTGCGCATCAGCCGCATTAAGACCTTGGGGACATCAGAAATCGCCATATGCTTATATCACTGGACCAATAATCCCAGAGAAAACCATTCGATAACATTCATTCTATCCTTGATGGGTTTCTTCCTTTCTCTTTCTAGAAGCGATGAACGCCATCGAATCTGATGAACCATCTCATTTTCGTGAAAATTCCGGACGACATTCAAGAAATGAAGAAGTAGAAGAAGAAGAGAAATGGCTACAAATATATCAAATAACATCAAAGTATTTGGTGTGCCTCCTCTGTTTGTCAGGATTTGTTTATCAAGCCTATCAGTTCATAGAAGAATATCTGGAGTATCCCGTACTTCTAACCATCCAAACTGATATTCCGAAATCAGTGGATTTGCCAGCAGTTACTGTTTGCAACAAAAATCCGTAAGTATTATTTTAGGGAAATCCCACACATTTATTCCATTCTGTTTCCGTTAATGAATTATTAAATTCTGTTACGCTTTCTGTAACTAGCAGAGTCCATTTGAATTTGGGGCGTCGCATTACCACGCACTCCCGGCAGGATAATAACGAATTACCTACAAATGAAATTTGCTTCCGATATTGGTGATTCGATAGCTTCTGTGGCGCAGTCTTTGAACCCAAGTCTTGAATTAAAATCCATCTAAAAATGTTGAAATTATTATAAGCGCTTTCTACTGAGCACGCGCGCACGCTCGAGAGAAAAAAAGAGAGAGAAAGATTTAGTGCACAAGGATGAGGTGAAGTTTTTCTCCAGGAAAAACTTTCGTATTGCCCCAAAACGCGGATCGCCAGTTCTGGAAATAGGATTGAATTGCTTATTATTACCACACTTGGAATCCAGACTGCAACGCGATATCATGAGTAAAGAATGGTGGAACTAGATTAGAAATGGGTTCTTCTCTGTTTACACTGTGATAGTGTACTGCCCTCAGCCCTATAGGCTATTATATGTTATATATATATTTATACTATTTATTTTGTTTTTTTTTTCAGTGTATATTGGGAGACCCAGACCAGAGTGTTACGACCTCCAGTTCACAACAAATGCATATTAACAGTGAGCACAGAAACGAAGAATGAAGAAAAAACCATCCAACCACGAGATGGTACAAGTCATCCTTACGATAGATTTTTCATGCGAATATTCATCTGTTTATGTGTGTTCGTGTGTTGGTAAGGTGTTACAAGAATTCCGTAGTCTTGCAATCAGTCAAATACGAGCGTACCGTCATCTGCAAACTGAAAACGCAAAATGCAATTTTCGCGATGGTATATAACGTCAACAAGTTATATATACCTTTTCTATAACGTAAATTAGTTGAGAGATGTCAATATGTCAACATAAAAAACCACTGTAGTGGGCTCAGGAATGCAAACAATGAACACCACTCGAGGACCTGGAAAAGATCGTCTTGTCCAGCATATCTGTGGTTGGACCAGGTGAGAATCCACTTATTCAATGTGGCCAAAGTTTGTGGTAGCAGCATGTTTCACTGAACTATCTCTTCCGATAGGTCCAAGCTCAAGGTGGTCAAGCTACCATCGTGTCATGCCTTTGATTTCTACTCATTTGCCAAAGAGAAGGTGTGTTGGCAGTTAAGAAACGATATCTCAGCCAGAGTCCGTTTAGCCATCATCCCTCTAGAATGGTATGAAATCTCTTCTAATCCAAGTTCTCAGAGTTGAGTTTATTGTGGAAGATAAGAGTCTATTGGCTGTTAGATAAGCATTACCAAAATAAACGACACACTCAGCAGACTTAATAATCATCATCATCAGCCATGTTCTGTCGACTTCTCGAAAGGCCTCCCCCAAAGTCCTCCATTCATTCTATTCTTGAGACTTTCTACGCACTGATTTCTTACCATCTCCTCAATCTCATCCTCCCACTGTCTCTTTGGTCTTCCTGTAGCTCTTTTTCCATCTCTAGGATACCATTCAAATATAAACTTGACTGTTTTCAAGAAGAGTTACTTCTTGCATTATGACCCTCTCATTGCCATTTGGATCTTTTAATTGCTGATATAATGTCTCTCACCCTAGGCTGAGCTCTGACCCAAGAGTTAGGCATTCTATCTAGAATGGTAGTACCTCGTAATGATATTTCATCTTCCTCTGAGTAGTCCTCAACTTATTGGACAATCAATTTCTACTCAAAATTCATGTTTCAGTTCCATATATCATGACTAGAAGTATACAACTGGCGAATATTTTTCTTTGTTGTGTATTATACGCATAACTGTCGAGAAAGGTTGCGAGGATTGGACGAAAAGCCATATCGAGGTATATGAGAAGGGAGATTCTAGAGCGGTTGCATAACCTGGATAAGAATTCGATAATTCGGACAGATGGAATATCAGTTCGTGTGGTAAAGTAATGTTCAGCAAAATTGGCTTGGCTCTTGATGGGTTTGTTTAATTTCAGTCTCAGCTCAGGAACGATACCGCAAGAAGGAATATTTGATAGTTACGTTGTACGAGGGTGGTGCAAAACCCCGTGTGTTTAGCTACCGACGACCAGTATCTCTGACGTGGTGGTGAAGATTTTAGAGAAGTTGCTAAGAAGAGAATTGGATTAAATGAGTGGGAAGAGAGTCAAGTTATGCTCTGAATGGAACAGCATTGGTTTTCTAAATGGTGGTAGTGTTTGAGCAATTTGTTCATGTGTTATAATAATGTTACGGGTGAGTTGAATAAAAGGAATGGATACACTATGATAATGTTGGACTTAAAGCACATGATTGAATTCCACATGAAAGGATGTTGCATGAACTGGAGAATATGGGATTGCATTATAAATGCTGGCTTGGATACGAGGGTGGCTCACGCACAGGTATCCATCAGCGTTATCGGGTAGGCGAATATACCAGATTTAAAGTGTCCAGCAGAGTGTGCAAGGAAACAGTCCTTGTCCAATCTTATTGGACAAGGACTGTTCTCTCAATGGCATCTTAAATCTCTCAGTGGCATCTTAGTAAATGTAAACATGAAATTTTGCTTAATGAGATTTCCAGCAGTGTCTTGGAGTTGCTGTGGAGAGATCTCTGAAGTTAATAGATCTTATAAATAAATTCAAATAAATATCAGAGGATAATTTATAAAATTACTTAGCATTGACATGCTAGTACAAAGAAGTCATTTTGTCCTTTTTTAAAGGCCTTGATAGGACTTTCATTTGAATCTCGACTACTGTGCGCAGATTTGATCTCCTGGGTTCGGAGGAGATAATGCAGATGTGGAAAGGAAAGTAGAGTCCTAATGATGATAACGTGATCATGGAATGCAGACTGAGAGAGCCGATTGAGAGTGTGTGATGCCAGAGGGATCTGTACAATTGGGCAAGGGATCGTTTGCTAACTTTTTTTGTCTTCCACATAAATTCAAAAATCTTCCAAAGATTTTATTTCGAACTTTTTGGTGACTTCGAAAAACGATGAGATTAAAATAATTATGAATTAAAACATAATTACTACTAGTCTCAGAATAGTTACTATTTGGTACAAGTAAGTAGGTGTTTATTCGCACACCAGAAAAACATATTCGACCATTGTTTCCAAGTTACGTGATAACAGCAGTGTACTAGTATATTCTAGACAACAGATATCACAACTACTATCTTCCATATTCTGCTGGCCCTTCATCTCTCTCTCTCTCTCTCTCTCTCTCTCTCTCTCTACGTTGGTTACACACGCTCTCATCTTTAGCGACAATTAAGATGGAAATAACACCCTAACTTTTAGAAACATTTTTGTGAGAAGAATTCCACGCAATGAGAATACTTCACAACCTGATTCGCATTCGTTCATTATCTCTCTTCTCTTCACTTCCAGGTTTCCAAGGAAAAGAACTTGCGATTCCTTTCCTGAATTATGCGGCACTCCTGGTTTCAGTTTGTGTCAGTTATCTGCGAAACTTTGCTTGAATGGAACTGTGCCAAAAGGATATGAAAAGGTAAGATACTGCATCCATGACAGAGAAATACACCTTCTTTGTTTTAGTATCTGAGACAAGGACGTGGTTCTTTTTTTAACACGCACGCACGCACGCGCGCGCGCACACACACACACACACACACACACACACCAGTGAAGCTTCTATCGCTTATAAGAAGGTTAATCGATTAAAAAAAAAATCAGCTAACACCTTTTTATTCCCCGTATACGGGGAGTAGGCGAGGCCATTTAGCCCTATCTAACTTTTGGAGACTGAGTGGGCAGTTCAATCCCCACTGGTACCAATCAGAGATAGATGGCCCAAGGCTATCACTAATTAAGCAGTACACAGTGAAGAGAGACGGCTCAAATGTGCCGCCATCTCGTGGTCCCTGACCCTAACACAATATATTTCATGTCTGAAATAATGTGGGTTCTACGGTCGATTTTCTTGAGTTTACGGGACGAAAAACCCGAGTTTCCGGGAGGAAAAACCCGCTGGCACAGGCAAGCGGGTTTTTCCTCCCGTAAACTCAAGAATCTATGAACTAAACCCACATGCTGTTTCGTAATTCTCTATAAACTCAATGTGAAACACAAACACTTCTCTTAGTGTGAGAATCTGAGAGGGACATTGAATTTAAATTCATTTGTGCTTGTAGGAAACATTTGCTGCCGAAATAACTCGTTTACAAGAAGCACGTTCACATTTTACTTTACGTGAAATGCGTGATACTTTTCCAGCAAAAAAAGAAATGAAAGAAAGTGCTGATGTGAATGGGAGGGAAACTAAAAAGGGCTAGAAAATTAGATTCTTTCAGTTCAGCAGCTCTGAATGGAAGGATATTAATCACATTAATCATATTGGAATCCATGTAAAAGCTGTTTATTTATATTGAAATTTTTGTTTCAATTTCAATGTTTCGATGGCACAACAGCAATCAATCATTAGCAGGCGGGTCCAGTCTAGTTTTCCTTGGTCCGGTTTTCAATTCTAGTGTGAAGTATGGAGAACTGCTTTTTCCCCCCCTTTTTTGTCTAACAGTACAATACAGGCATTTACCCATGATCGTGTGAGCAAGCGTAGAACACTTAACAATGTTCTCCCACAAGGGTCAGTTTCTAGCCCTTCTTCTATACATTTTTTATATTTCTGACCTTTCTATGACAACGTTTAGAAAATTTACATGCGCTAATAATGTATGCATCAAATCCCAACACCAAAACTTCCATCTGTACCATAGAGCATACTAACTAGTGACGTCGAGAAGCTAAACCACTTCTTTGAGAAGTGGCGTCTTATTCTACAACACTGAAACGTGCTGTTTCCATTTGAACAACAGCATGGCACGCGATATCTCAAGAGTGCCTCTAAATGGGAACATACTACCGCACACTTTTAATCCAAAGTATCTGGGCATAACCCTGGACAGAACCCTCTTTTTCTAATAGACATCTCTCCAACATTGTGCTGCAAAACTCAAGGGTAGAAATAACATACTGCTTAAACTTTCTGGAACAACCTGGGGAGGGGGGAAGGCTTGTGCTCCCACATTAAGAATATCTGCTCTGGACCTCGTTTACTCAACTGCCGAATACTGCTCAGCAGTCTGTATGAACAGTGCACATGTTAAATTAATTGATAACGTCCTGAATCAGACACTGCGTATCATTTCTGGAACAATATAGACTATTCCTTCATATTGGCTACCAGTTCTGAGCCACATGCAACCGCCACAACTACAATACCAAGACAACTTGATTCGCGAATATAACAAAATTTTCCGGACTCCACTGCTTCCTATACACTCTGATATTGAGAGCTTAAGTCAAGAAACTCACCTATTACATCATAACGGCACAGCGATTTGTCACTGAGGACTATGATGCAACAACAACATGGCACACGGAATGGACTGCTCAAGCCACAGTGATCTGGCAGACTATCTTTAACCTAAATACACCTCCATCAGGATTCGAACTACACCGAAAAATACGAACCTCCCTAAACAGGGTCCGCACTAGCCATGGTAGGTTACGGGTCCCATAGAGGCTCTATTCTCACACAGCCATATGGTGCCTGTAACCGACTGTATGACAGTTTTTACAGAAGCTGTTGACTAGCTGTCGAACCTAGACATTCCAGTTTGATTTTCATGCTTACTTGTATATTTTTATATTTAACTATGACTATTGTGTCACTCACACTATGCTATTCTTTTATACCGCGCTTATGTATTTATTGTCTTCTTTTGTGTGTGTGTGGGGGGGTGGATGGGTGGGAATATGGGTGTGGTGGCATATGTATGTATTCTTCTTAGCCAAATGCTAATTAAAATAAAATAACTGTTTTTTTTTCCTTTCCAGGCTTTCTGAGTTAATAGTTGTTTGGCACAGGAATAAACCTTCTCTGGGTTAGTTTTAACCGGAGAACTCAAACAGATCAACCTTGGAACTGACAATTTCTGAAAGGAATAGATATGTTAGTGAGGTTAGAACTGTTATGGGGTTGCAAATGACTACCGTACATTCTCCTCTCATAATAACACTCCTCGGTACTTACAGATCCTTAAGGGGCTTACGACCTGTCGAGTTGGATTTATAATCATGACTTCAGCATGAAGTTGTTAGTCTTATTTCGAAACATATTTCTCTACGTAAATTGCCTAGCTTGATCGGTTTACTGATTAGGAAAGAAAAATCGGAGGTCACAGGAGAAAAACATGCCGCCATGGATGAGACGGGTTATGTCACCTTCTGGTGAAATAATGGTCAGATGAAGGTTCTTCCCTTTCGTCCAAGAAGAGATTAAAATCCACGCCTCTGACACCTGTCAAATCGCTCATAGGAGCCAGCCTATCAGTGAAGAAGAGCAGAGACATTTTGCCTGATCGATATTACCAAAAAAACGTAAAGAAAAAATTAGGGTTTAAAGCTTTATCTGATGTGTTATGCAATGAAACCCATTCAGTTTCCTAACAGCTACAATGGCACAAGATCATGATGTCTCACATCTACCACATTAATGATAAAAATTCCACAGAAATAAACGTATAGAAAAGCATGCCCGAGTCATCTTTTAATAAGAATCCCAGAGCCTCAGCCCAAGTCAAAAGTCAAGATCTGTCCACTTAAACTAAATCGGTTTGTTTTCCTGGTGGTAGAATGGAGAGAGAGAGATTGAAGCGTTGGACATGAGGAATAAGAGAGCGCAAGAGTTGGTGGTTGTCGTAGGAACAAATGATTTGGATGGGAACAAGGAAAATGCCAGATTGGACATAAGTAGATTATTAAGGAGAGTAAAAGATAACAGTGTGATAGGAAAGGTAGTCAGTGTGTTGCCAAGGTATGATAGTGATGAATTGAGGAGGCGAGCAAAGATTATGAATGATATGTTAGCGCGGTTATGTGAGGAGAATGGAATGCATTTTGCGAATGTGTGGGAGGAATTTGAGGGACGGATGGAATTGTATAAAGAATATGGGCTGCATTTAAATGGTTTTGGTATGAGTCTGCTGGAGAGATTGTTACTGGCAGGAGAAGTAATGACTGAAATGAATAGATCTGATGTGGTGCGAAGTGATATGAAAGAGCAAAAAAGCAGGTTAGGAAGAGGTATTCGCTCACTTGCAAATGGAGAGGCGAATATTATGAATGAAGTAAATGAGAGAGTGGAGGTACAACACAAACAGGGAAACGGGGGGAGTGAGGGTGGACGGGGAGACAATTTATGAAACATGTGGATGCTGAATTCAGAGGTGAATGTGTAAGCAGATTGAGATGGCGCAGGATGGATGGGGAGAGTTTAGGTGTGAGGAAAGTTGTAGAATTGGTGGTAATATAGAGGAATTGAGTGGGGAAGGTGTTGAAGAGTCACATTGTAGGAGTGATGTTCATAGGACTTGTAGAAGCAGTAATGATTTCTTATATTTATTCACTTATGCTAGAAGTATTTGAATTAAGGGGGACGAAATTGTCCCCCTTATTTCGAAGCTGCCAAAGGGTAAAAATACTCTTTGGCGGCCAGCATGGATTTACTGAAGGAAGATCGTTTAGCAAACTGCTTACTTTTTATAATAAATTGGCAAATGCTTTGGATAAGGGTGTTGCATATATAGTGGTATATTTAGATTTTGCAAAAGCGTTTGATAAATTGCCACATGACAAGCTGGTAATTAAATTGGAACGGATGGGACTGAACAGTAGATTGGTTCGCTGGATTGTAGATTGGCTGTCTGATAGGTATCAGCGATTTGTCTATGGAGGAGCGATATCCCAGAAGAGGAAAGTTACTAGTGGTGTACCTCAAGGGTCTGTTTTGGGTCCATTGCTGTTTAATTTGTATGTAAATGATATTCGGAGAGGTCTGAATGGTGATATGCAGTTGTTTGCAGATGATGCAAAGTTGGAGAGAACTATCAGGAGTAGAGCGGATGCTGTAGCTTTGCAAGAGGACCTGAATACACTGGCTGAATGAGTAAATGAGTGGGGGTTCAATTCAATTTTTCAAAGTGTAAGGTTTTGAAATTTGGGAAGCAGCGATGGGATGTAAAGGACACAATCGTTGGAAATATCTTGGAAGTGGTAGAGAAGATGAGAGATCGAGGAATGATTGTAGACAAGGACCTAAAATTTCAGAGACATGTTACTAAAATTGTTAGGACAACACATAGGATAATAGGAATGATGTAGAGGGCACTGACTTGTAGAAGTAAGGATGTTATGGTTCGTTTGCATAAGGCTTTGATCAGGCTACATATGGATTACTGTGCATAGATTTGGTCACCTGGTTTTCAAAAAGATGGAAATGCGTTGGAAAAGGTTCAGAGGCGATTGACTAACGTGGTTTCTGGTCTCTGGAATGTAGAGTATGAAGACATATTGACAAAATGCAAATTTCGGAAATTCGTGGATAATAGGAGGAGGGTTGATATGATTGAGAGATATAAACTGTTAAGAAGTTATTACCAGGTTAATGTCAGGGAGGTTTTGCACAGAATGGGTGAGGATAGCAGGAGAACAAGAGGTCATCCCTGGAAACTGTATAAAGAGGGTATGAGCAAGGGAGTGAGGAGCACGTTTTTTGCATGGAGAGCGGTGAGTGATTGGAATGCATTCTCCGAGAGTGTGATGAGTGCAGAGATAGTGAATATATTTAAGGCACGGTATGATAAACTGTGTGCATATCAGTGGACCTCCCACGATGAGACTTTAATTCCATGGAGGTTTTTATAATAATAATAATTTTATTATATATAGTTGACCTCCCACGATGAGCCTTTGACTCCACGGAGGTTTTTATAATAATAATAATATTTTTAAACATATTATTATTTCTCAGATAAGTTATATACATTATATGAACACAATTATGCATAACAAATACTTTCTCGTACATAAAGTTTTTTTTTAAATAATAATAATAACAATAACTGTTTACAACGTATTTTATTATAATATTCATAATGATGATTATTACAGAAGTTTCTTTGCAATTTTCCACTCTATATATACAATATCAATGGATATAATCACTCAATATTGCATATTTTTGTTACAGTTATTACATACATTACACACATTTGATTACATATGATACATTACTTACATTTGTTTACATATAACACATACATTACATACATTGGTTTACATGCGATACGTATATTACATGCATTTGGTTACATATGATACCTCTTGGATGAGAACTAGTTTTTTCCTCCAAGCTTATATGTAAGCTTATCTGAGGATGACACCAGTTGGTTATTATTTATTGGTTTTTTTTTTTGCTGTGTTGGGAAGCTTCGAAATCTATGATTGAGAACTTCGCGCGCGCACACACACACGCACACACGAACCTCCCCTCACACACACACACAATAACTTGGAATGTATTGATGCGTCGCTGAACTGGAAGCCTGAGCGAATATATTGTGTTTCATTACGTTTGTATGGTATTTTGAGCGCGTGTTTCTTGTTCATAGTATGTCCTTAGAGCTCTTTTCAGGCTATTGTAGTTTGTAAGATTTCTGTATTCAAAAGGTAATTTGTTTATCATGTCTGGGATGTAGACGTTTCGCGTGGCCTTTCCGTATGTGATTATTGTATTTATATGTGATATAATTAGTAGTCTGAGGTCTTGTTATACGGTATGTATTTCTAACTGTCCTGTAGTTGGCATCGAAATAATGTTTTAGCAAAGCTGCATAGTGACGTAAATGTTTGGCTGTCAGTATTTTTTTTTCTGACATTGCAATGTTTATAAGGTCGTGATTTTCTCTTTGTTCCCAAAAGATCAGTTTTGTCATTTTGTACTGTAGCGACATTAATCTATTTAATTTGTAAGGTGCACTGAAAGCATTCGTTGTTATAGTGTATCTTAATATATTTTGGCATAGTGCTTTGTATATTAGTGTTTTTAGACGTATGGGAACTATGTCTTTTAACCCGTAGAGTTTTCCAATTATTGTTCGGAGTTTGTTGTCTAGATGGTTTATGTGGCTATTCCAGTTCATATCTGCATCGAAGTAAATTCCAAGGTGTCGTATTGTTTCAACCTGAGTGATTGTAGCGGTTTTGCTGTTCTGTGTGTTTTTTGTTGGAAAGTGGATGTTGGATGGTTATATATTTGTTATGAACTGGTCAAGTCAGTAGATTTCTGAATATCATTAATTTTCTCTTTTCTGAGTTTTGGTGTATGGAGTTTTTCGTGACCCAGTCTGTGATCAGGTTTATGTCATATTGCATATTTATTTGGGCTATGCTTGCATTATTATGGATGGATATTATTACTGTATCGTCTGCGTATTGGAATATCTTACCTCTGAGTGGTAGCTGATTAATATCATGCGTGTAAATGTTGAATAGAGTTGGGGAGAGTACAGCTCCCTGTGGCACTCCACAGTTTACTGGTAGGTCTCTCCTTCGTTTTGACCTGATAAGTGTGATATGCTTTCTAATTTGAAGGTAGTTTGTAAACCACCTGTGAAGAGGCCTATCTATTCCAACATGCCTCAGCTTTTCTAACAAGGTTTGATGTGTTAGTGTATCGAATGCTTTAGTTAGATCAATAACACTACCATGGCAATTTTGTTTTTGTCTAAGGTGGTATTAATTACGCCTGTAAAGTCTTCCATTAGAGATGTTGTTCCCTTATTTTTCTGAAAACCATATTGTGTTTTGGGTATAATATGAAAGATCTCAGTGTATGCTGTGAGTTTCTTCAGTATGATCCGCTCCATAATTTGATTGATAATTGGTAATGTTGCTACGGGTCTGTAATTGCTGATTAAAAATCTTTTTCCATGTTTGTATATGGGTGTGATTATGGTGGTCTTTAGCATACGTGGTATCTGTCCTGTTTTAAATATTTTATTTATTAATTTTAGTAGGAACGGACTTAAACTATTTGCATGTTGCTATATATCTTTCGGTTTGATACCTTCAATTGCTGGGACTTTGTTTGGTTTGAATTGATGTATTTCAGAGAGAAGATCTGCTTCTTTTATGGTTGGGAACCATAATGTCTGTTTTGATTGTGGTCCAAGTGGAGGGTCTCGTTTTGTGATCGGCGGAATATTTCTGTGCAGTTCTTGGATGGAGTCTGCAAAGTATTGATTAAAGTCATTTGCTAGTTGTTGGATAGGTTTTGCGTCTTTCATGAAGCTGTGTTTTATGGTTTCGGAAGCAGTGGTGTTGGGAACAAAATCTAGCATCTCATTGATCAGATGCCCGGTTTGTTTCATGTTGTTTTGTGCGGAGGTTAGTTTGTCTCTGTAGTAGCTTCTTTTTGCATTTCTGATTTGTGTTGTAAGGCGATTCCTTGTTATCTTATATTCAGTTTTTAAAGTTGTGTTATTTGTATATCACTTTAATTCTTTCCATAATCCCTCCTTTCTGTGTATTTCAAGGATTAAGTTTTGTGTTATCCAAGAATTTTGTGTTGTGTTTGAACGAATTCTGACTTTCTTTGTAGCTTTCTTATATATTTCCTCCAGTGTGAGTTTAATGTTGAAGATATCTGCTGAATCTGATGCCAGTTGCTCCCAGTCTGTTTTTCTGATTTCCTGGTTGACTATTTCTTCGTCTATTATTGTTTTCTGTCACATTTCTTCTGTGGGACATTGCATGGATATTGTCTTGGTGTGCAGGTTTAGAGCGGTGAAGAAATGGCCTGCTACTTTGTATTTTATGACTGATTTAGTGTAACTGTTTGGTGGTGCTCGGACGTTTTTATGATCTAGACAGGAGGCAGTGCTAGTATTTCCGAATATTTCTTCTCTAGTACATGATGTTATTGTTGGTATTAGATTATACATGGATAGCGTGTTCTGGTACTGTACAGTGTTGTTCTGGTTTTCGTTTGCAATATTTATGTTTATGTCACCAATTATCATTAGGTGAGCATATTTCTTGGATTGAAAGCCAGCAATTGAGTTCGTGCAGGAATTTTATCATGTTTTGGTTTGGTGGCCTGTGAATAGCATTTAGTATTATGGGATGCTGTGTATTCGTGGTATTAGTGATTTTGAGGCAAAGGGTTTCAGCATACTCAAATTGATGGGCCGTTTCTTTTGTTATTAATTTTTGTTTGATAAATATTAATATTCCTCCCCTCTTTTTGTTTGACGGCATGATCTATGTTGTTGCAAGCCTGGAATTTAGAAAGCAGTCGCATCGTCATTAGTTATGGATATTTCTGTTAGGACCAATATATCCATAATACCGGTGTAATTCCTCATATAAGCCTGTAACAATAACCAACGTTTTCGGATGCTTCTGATGTTAATATGAAAGATTGAAAGACCTCTCGCTTGTACTGTGTCTTGTTTCCATGCATCAAGCGAGTCGAAAGTACAATTGCTCTTGTATTCTGGTGTGATTACTTCTATCTGATGGTACACATTCATTTTTGTTGTGTTGAGATCTTCTTTTTGAACAAAATTGGATTCTTTTATATCACTCTGGCAGCCTATCTATGTCTTCCGAGCTTTTTATTTGTAGACTTTGAAGTTTGTGTATTTCTCAAGAGCATCTTGCCATCTTTGATCCACAAAAATTGATCATTTATTTTCTGTTTTTTTCTTCTCTTTTCTTGCTTGGTTCAAAAGATTCTGATTGAAAGGTGTTAAATACTGAGATAGAAATATTGGCGTATTGTCTTCCGATGCATTTAAATCCTTGACTACTAGTTTTTTCAGTCTGCTGGCTTTTATGTGATTGTCTCTTGTAACCTTGCTTGTGAGACGAACTATGACTGGTGCTGCTCATCGCGAGCCTTGTTTTTTGTTTTTCCTGGGAATCCGATTTATGGTCTGAATATCATTATGCTGTAGGGGGATGTCAATTGCATGGCCTAACTTTAAAACTACGTCTCAGATTTTCTGTGGATTCAGTTTCTGGATGACCGTTTATGGCAAGGTCTTCTTTATGCTGTTGTTGATTTAAAAGTTCGTATTGTAGTTTTAGGGAATTAAATTCTTGTTGGAGTTCGGGTGTGTCTTTCATAAATTTTTGTTGCCTGTCAGTTAGTACCTTAATGTTGGTTTTAATGTCTTTTACCGTTTGTAAGACTTCTTCCACTGTTGAATTATTAAATTTAACAAACTCTTCATATTCGCTAATTTGTTTTGTTATTTCTTTATTCTGTTTATAAAATAGTTCTTGGATAAGATCTAGTAAGGTCGCGTATATATTTTCTAAATCTTTATCTAATATTAAATTTACGAATTCAAATTATAAAAATCACCAGTATTTTTTTGTTTGTTCAGTTCATCTTTCGATTCTTCCTCCGGCGTAATCAGCTGCGTCGTGGGTAGAGGCGTTTCTTTGTCTTCTCTGCAGTATAGGCATTTCCATTCCTCTCGCTTGGCAATGGATTTGCGTTGCCATGCTGTTTCTTAGGTTCCGGAACATGTAAAGTGAAGATTCCCAACGCATTTCCTGCAGGTTATATGACTTCCATCGGACTATAATTCCTTCAGGCACTTGTTTCACTTCATGGCTCACCTTTCTTCCCTTGGACAACTGTAAAGATGGCGACGTCCTTTGTTCTATGCTCGTTAGTGACCACCGTGAACTGTGCTCAATTTTCAGCAAACTCAGATTTTGGATTCCACTTGGCCGATTTCGATGAATTATATATCACTCTCTTCAGCGTGACAAGAAGAGTTACTTTAAGTCACTTTTAAATTAACAGCAGGAGTTTGAACCACATTAAAGTATAAATAATAATAATAATAACAATTCCCTATCTTCTGATAGCGAAACTGTGAACGTTTCCCTATTGTAACAGACTTACAATGGGGAAACGTGTTTATCGTTGTAAATAAAAGTTTCGCAAAACGAATGAAACTGCTTCCTCGCTTTGATTAATCTTGTACACTAATCTTATCTCAGTCCAAGCTGTCATATAAATCTTAGTTCTGATTTATCAGGTGAATGTGATACATCAGGGATTCACCCAATAGACTGCAACTTTAATGTTGGCTAATGAATTTTGTTTTTAGCTATCTGATCTTGTTTCTATACTTTGACGGATTCAGATGGCCGATTCATATTTGTACCAGTTGAAATGTTGAGTGGTTTGAGAGATTTGATGTGAACTAAGATTGTTGGAATGATGGTCTTAATTTTTTAGTGATTTCAGTGTAGTACAATGGATAGACAGGATGAGCTAAATATTGACTCGTCCATACATTAGGCTACATTTCAGGCGAGGGTCAGCGTGAAGATTCCACAGATGACTGAGATTAGCTTTCACATTTTAATTTGAGTTGTGTTTAGAGAATACCATCAACGGCAGAAGCAGGGTCGACCCTAGCAATTTTGCCGCCCAGTGAAGTTGCATATTTTGCCGCCCCTTTTCCCTTATTTTTCGTATAATTTATATGAACTTTGCCACCCCAAAAAAATTTGACGCCCCGTGCAAATTTCCGGCTCTGGGCAGAAGACCTTCTATTGCAGAGCCTGTTCAACAATCACTAGATATCATTCCATCAAAATATTCACTGGGTCACATTGGGAATTATTATTACTATTTCATTAAGTTCGGTTTTAAATTTCTAAGATGAATGGTATTTCTGAGAATCAATCCGTAAAGTATGAGCTTTGTTTTCTCTTCACATCATACATGAAATCATCTTCTTAGATGATTTCATGTATGATGTTATTAGAATGTTTTCTAAGACGAAAATTAAACCCTTAAAATTGTTGAAAGAATTTTTAACCCTACTGCAAACAAACTTTCTTTTCTTCCAGGTTATGAATCTTTCAAACCTGATATTCTTTAGCCCAAAAAGAAACGTAGAACTTAGATATAAAGGGGATGATGTAATAGCAAGTTGCTCTTACAAATCAATTGGAAAGAAAAATGGCTCATCGTGCAGGTAATGATTACTTAGAATCACGACCAATTCAGTGTGCATTTGATTTAACACACACACACACACACACACACACACACACACACACACACACACACACACACACACACACACACACACACACACACACACACGTTTCAGTCTTAACAGAATTGCAGAATACACTAGTCCGGTGAATTACTGGATCACGGAAGCAACCATAAAATATGAAAATTTCATGGTCTCTAAAGCCAATCGTGGATCGCTCGAAATTTATTTCACAGTTTTAGGGGGACCTGTTGTATATTGGAAGATCGAGTAGCGTTTCAGAAGTGATAATCGTAAGAAACATTGGAGGAAAATACCTACACGTGTTATTCAATTGGAATTTATTATTCCAAACATGCTGAACTGGAGGTTTACACATGACGTTGCGGTCAGTACAGATGACGACAGGAGGTCTTTTTCAAACGCAGGAGCACTTCGTCTAGTTATGATCCATGGGAATTCTTTCGCACAGAGATAGGGGACACAAACATTCGTAATTGATTGCATGTACATGACTACACGTGCATGGGCAAAACTGCCTACCATGGATTTTACCGCAACAGTTTCTGTCATCGAGTCTTGGGTAACAGAAATGGTGACTCATCAACTAGCATGTGAAAAAAGCACAGAGAAATTGTTCTTCTGTCACGATATCTATGTGTGTCCATTCTTTGTTTGGACACAGCACAGTCGCAGAAATTGCACAGCTCTCGCTGTGATGACGATGGGGTGGGGTTTCTCTCTGGTACCGTGCATACCTCAATAGTTCTCCAAACTACACAGAACGATAATTGCTGCGTTCAACTATTCTGATTCTGATATCGTTTTATGTAATATTGTAAGAAATAAGGTTTCCAATCCTGACACAGCTGCAGCTGTTTGCCGCTCCCTTCCGCATGGTTGTGTAATAATCAATAGTGACAGCCGTCATTATAGCCCACGGATCTCCAAACAAATAGTTGGGATAATACAAAATAACATTCCACGTCATCCTGTGGATAACAAAAAGACTTTGAAAAGATATTTCATTCTTTGTTAATTAATGCTTGCTTGAAACTTATTTATATGTTTGTGTGTTTTTTAATATGACCCGCTATTGTAGGATACAAGCAGAGCCGTTTTCTTACAGGTCAGGTAACGGAAGTGCATATACGCGAGTGGTTCTAAACGATGAGGGTTTATTTTACATCCATAACTGCTACGCAGTCAACTCGCTCTGGGGATTCCCTCACGCAAATCGAATTCAGGTCTCAAGAAGTTCCGGTGAGTCAATTTATTAATAATAATAATTTGCGGTACTTGCAAGCTCATGTCCTGCTATGTATGTATATATATATATATATATATATATTTGGGTTAGGTCATTAGTCTTTTGCCTAAATAGTCACGTGAATTAATTGCTTTATTCTTCTGGCTGTTTGTGACACGAAAGGTTTTTTGTATTTCATACGGGATTCTAACCCACGTGTTTCTAGTCAAAGCGGATCGTCGCAATGAACTGGGCTACGAAGGTTCTTCTCACTTTTTGATGTCTTTCTGAACTCTTTTAATGTAGTCTTTCTCTTAAAATGGATTTTATCACAGACATTTTAATTTGATGGAAACAGATGGATTTCGAGTTAAATTTTGCACTTCATTGTATTTCAGACATGTTAATTCGAAATGTTTTGGAAGTGTAAGCCAAATGAAAGCATTTAATGATCGGTGACTAAATTGAAAGCGATGTTCTTTGTCTAAATCTTTCTCTGGAAACGTTCTGATTTTATTTTTGACTCTCTAAAACTCTCATTACGATGAAATGTTATCTAAATAGGCTTAAATGGCTAAACTTTAGAACATCCTTGCCTGTAATACCTCTCCCTGTATTACAGGCCAGTAATGTTAGTTATGGCGGCGCCGTCGAGAGATTGATAAGCGAATAAACCCTTCAGAGACGATTTCGTTTGACAATGATATACACCTACAGTCCTGTTTACGAAAAGTCTGCAATTCTATTTACGTATTCGCCCTGTTCATCTATCAATTTTGACAATGACATGTACGTAGTGAGTGCGTTTGAGAAGTGGGTACCTAATAACATAGTTACTATGATTATTAGGTACCCAGTTAGTTGGTATCTGCTGGACACTGAACGGACGATAATGGGCTGGCAATTTAGGACTTTGCCGAACAAATTGCACAAATTGCAAATTCTGTGCAAATTCTTTACTGTACTCTCAGTTGGCTTAAACCAAAAATAATGTGATGGTTCTGCCTGATGAGATTTCATGCCGGCTCGGACATCGCCTGGTTAAACAAGACTGCCGCTGTTTTCTTCATAAAATCCAGGACGAATAGATAATGTCAGCTACATGAACGAGTTCCATCTCAGTAACTAGAAGACAAATAACAACGCCAAGGAACTGAAGGCAGGACTCATTAATATAAGGCGTATTAATGGAAAGGACTTTCAGAAGAACTGAAAAAGTACCACGTGGTCGTTTTCATAATCGGCATTACTGAGACTAAGAAGAAGACAAACTCAGATGATATTTTACTAAATAAGAAGTAAAGGATGTTATTTTCACGCAATAACGATCAAGGAACAGAAAGAGTAGCGATAACATTCAAGACAAATATGAAGATAAACGCCTTGATTGGAAGCCAGTTTCAAGTGCATGCATAATTCCCATCGTCAATTATGCATGCATTGGAAGCAAAGTGCGAGGGCAGGAGATTGGCATTTTCTGTAGGTGATGATGCAATAGAGCCATCTGGGTATGACAGAGATGGGAATAGTGTTGGACAGTAGTTACGACGGATTGCTTTGGCGAGAGACCAAAAGGCTCGTGTTAAAATTATGTTTCATTGTTAAAACGAAGTTTGTTGGCTAATATGTTTTAACGCTTGTCTATCACTTTCTTTATACTTAATTGGTTATTCCTTAATTTAATCCTTTCTTATTTCTAACCTTACTCAATTTTAGTCCTACCAGCTCCTCTATTGTTATGTCGCTGCTTCTCTATATTACATCCTGTTCTACCTCTAAATAGCCCTCCTAATCTACTGTCGTGCCCTTAAAATGTTAATTCAGATTTATCTCCTCTTCGGATATTGGCAAAATGTATATTGTGCTGCGCCAGCCAACATCCTATAACAGAGGAGACTCTTGTTCAGGGAAATAATTCTAAATTCAAAAGCGATACACACAATAATTAATCTCACGCTAGCGCTGTGCAGATTCAGTTAGCAGTCGTGACTCGAATCTCACTTAAGCAATTATATCTAAATTCTTTCCTGCCAAAAGGTTCTATTTCATAAGTGGTGGTTTGAATTCGTAATCAGGCATAAACTGAGGTACAAAACATGTTTATTGGAAAACATAAAACATTCACAGTTAAGAAAATTCAAATACTCAATGGATCAAAATTTGCTCTAAGTTAAGGTTCGTACTAAATCATAATGAATCTGAGTATGCTAAATCCTTCAATTACGAAAGGATAAGATTAAGTGTAAGCATAACACCACTACGATATAATTCCTTTCACAATTTGTTTACAGAACACGCATTGAACACTTTCATTAATACTCTATCAATAACTATGATAATTCATCTCATTTAAGTATGCCTAACCATTCACAATCAAATTACTGCCTATCAACAATCCTTGCTTGTTCCACAGGGTCTTAATTCAAGTAAATTCTCACTTAAAAGTTCTCTGCTAGTGTCCTTTAGTTACAGTATACACAAATTTCTTATTCTTCTAAGCGAATTTTAACATAAAACGAAAATCTTTACATTACCTGATCCTTTCAGATTTCATGCCGCCATCTCATGTACATCTGGATTACCTTACTGTATATTCATCGGCTGTCTTTGCGCCTGGTGATGCACTACGCTTTTCCTCTTTGAAACGTTTCCGACTGTTGCATGCTGTCTATCGCTCCACAGGAAACTTTCTCCAATGGACATTCTGCTAAGACTCAATTCCGCATAGCCTGTCATATAGCGATCAGCTCCGCTTGGATATCTTCAAGCATTCTCAAGGAAAGAACCCGCCCATCCGTTATTACCGTAGTCGACCCACCGCGCTCTCACGAATCCTCCGACCAACTCCCTCAACTAGAATCCAGCCACACACAAGCTCACAAGGTCCAAAAAAAAAAGTCTCGATAAATGGCGCGGTTCGTCCTTTATTCAGCCTCTTCAGGCGCCCTCTATTCGATGTCGATTTCACCCACGAACCCCATCGTTCATGCCCCTTGGGTGATCCTACACTCTACCTAGTCTGTTAAGTTACATTATTCCAGTTAGCCGTTCTGACGTCATATTCCGTGTAGGTATAGCCTCCATCGCTACGCCCGACTCGTACTCATTATCCGTGATTATTCCGGATTACTACTTGTAAATATTCTCAGAATTTCATAGTGTACAAGACAGCTTAAAATTGGGAATTACAAATAAGTCAATAATTCCCTTACACAATTCTTACTATTTTGACATATAATTCTCTGCTTCTCATTTCATTTATGCAGGAATAACTCTCACTATATGGCACGCATGGACTACACATTATTACATAGCAAGAAATAATACTTTATAATTATTAGCTGATGTGCAGATATCTCCTTAATGAGCAGTAATGATCATGTTAAATCCTGAATAAAGAATTTACTTGTAAAGGATCTAACACTCGGCTGCCGTTTGGACAGGCTGCTAATTTCCTGTTTTTTTGCTCTTTCGAACTCTGTTTTGGAAGCATTGATTGTTTTTATTGCATTTATTTAGGGCTTGGGTATAAGCTCTAAGAGCATGGAGTTCTTGATTTGAGCCAGTTATGGTATGTTTGGTTGCGTATTTGTACATCCTTGGCTCATCTTTTGGAAAACTAGGGTTTAGTTATGGAATGCCAGGTCAGAGTACTGTGAGGAATGTATGATTCCATGCCGGTGAGGATTACTTGGGATAATGTGTTTGGGTTGGATGGTCGCAAGCAATAGTATGACCATGGGAATGGGGTATAGAAGTTGCGGAGACTGTCTCACATGCCACTGTTATAATGCCAAACTACTCTTATATGGGAGTGGCTGTGTAAGCGTTATTGCCTTGGGAAGTAGATGGTTGTAGTCAGAATTGCCTATGGGGCCTTCTGCATTAACTATGTATTTGGAATGGTCATTGGTCAGAAAGAGATCTAGGGTATTTGGAGAGTGGTTTGGGTTATCAGATATTCTGGTTGGCGTCTTAACAAGTTGTGTAAGGTCGTTAGTGATGGCAAATGTTTCAGCATCTCTGCCTGCAAGATCTGTACAGCTGGAGGAGGAAAGCCAGTTGGTGTTATGGACATTTAAATCTCCTAGGAGGATGATTTTGCTGTTGGGAAAGTGGGACTGGAGAAAGTCAGTTTTAATGTAAGGAAATTAAAGAGCTCAGAGTCGTTGATTGAGAGCGATAGAGACAGAAAATGAATTTGACTGACCGGGGAAGTGATATTTTAATCCAAAGAAGGTCAAAGTTGGGCGATTCTAGGTTAAGTGCTCTCTGGCAAGGTATGTCGGTGTGAATTGGAACTTGGTCTATATTCAGCCCATTCCCAAGAAGGGGAACGCGTCTCTGCCGTTCAACTACCGCCCCTTCTCGCTCACCTCACTCCTGTCTAAAATAATGGAAAAATCATCAATTCCCAAAACCTCCAGTACCTCGAAGATACCCGTCTAATAAACGACCACCAGTATGCTTCCGTCGCTGCCGATCAACAGGACACCTACTCACGTATGTCACCCATCTCTGGACAAATGCCATGGAGAAATTTGGCGAATCTCGAGCTGTTGCACTTGATATCTCCAAGTCGTTTGACCGTGTCTGGCACAAGGGCTTATTAAGTAAGCTGCCATCGTTTGGTCTATCTCAAGACCTATGTAGGTGAATTGCCAGCTTTCTATCTGGACGCGCACTATGCGTAGTGGTGGACGGTTGCTTATCCTCTCACCATTCAACTAATGCTGGGGTTCCAAAAGGTTCTGTCTTCATGACCTAGTTCAGTTGACCTCCAGCCCGATACACAGTTTTGCAGTCGACAGCACATTGCACTCCTCCCTTTCGTTTGATAAACCTTACTCCACACAACTCACCTCAACCTACAGAAGAGTAACCATCATATCCCTCAATCTAGATCTCTAAGCCATCCTTCAGTGGGGTTCAGATAACCAAGTCAATATCAATACTAACAAAACCCAGTTCTCTCTTATTTCTCATAAAAACAACCATTTTCCTCCTGAATTATTTTCGAAAACACCCAGATTTTCATACAATTTGAGATTTCTCTTCTTGGAATTACTGACATCAAGCCTCTCCTGGTATAAACACATAGCAACCATTGCATCCTCAGCTTCTAAAAAACTAGGATTTCTCCAGGATAAAACTTTTTTTCCTCTACGATAAAGAAACCGTGGTTTTCTCAATTTAGTTCTCACACATTGCCTAAGCGCCCCACCACACCCCCTTTGAACACCTTAACAGCAGAAGTATGTACACCGCAGAAAGAAGACAGGCAACAACATCCAAGAAAAGGTGTGTGCGAATTTTCTTCTACTACGCGACATATATTTGTCTCTAAATACATCTGTAATGCCCTAAGAATTCTTGAGTAAAACGCCAATGACATTAAAAAAGGGACACTCCTAAACAAAAGCTGGCAAAATAGCCGTAAAATAATAAACTAGGATTTCGCTTTCGCTCATGACGTTACTTCTCCCCTGAGTAGCTGTTAACCTTATACAAATCAGAAATCCGCCCAACCACCAATACTGCTCTCACATTTTGGGTGGGGCCGCCAAAAGCTTCCTCAAAATGTTTGACTCAATACAGAGGAGAGAAATTAGTCTTATTAATGACCCATCACTTAACAACTCGCTCCCCCCACTTTCACACAGGCGTTTGGTTTCAGCACTATGTGTATTCTACAATTTCCATAGAAAATATTCATCTGAAATAGCATCAAGAATTCTCCCTCTTAGTACTAACCTCGTGGGAACACGTGCGCCTTGAAACCCAGAGAACAACTTTCTTCTCCTTCTTTTACTGCGTACCATACGTTCGTCACTTCCAATGTTGAAGGTGTTTATTTATAACAGAGCAGTCTTGAAAGACGTTTTTTCTCTTGCTGAGGATAAAGTCAATTTCACTAGTTTTTCCATTTGGACTTTTTCATGTCCGCTTCCTAGGTATTCTTTTCTTAAAAAAATAATTCATGATGTACGGGTTTTATTTTTCTGCAAATTATATTACCCTTGCCTCTTTGCTCCCCTCTCATCTCTCATGCCATATCTGAAATTTCCCATTGAGCTTTCATTTCATTGTGTATACTAAGTCTAAAGTCTCCCATTCCATTGCAATTCTGAAATGATGTTTTCCTTTACTTAGATTTGGGGTACATCATGATAGAAGGCTTCAAGTTCTTCGTCAGTATGACTTATTGTTGGTGCATAGACTTGGATGATCTTAAAAGTGTATCTTTTTGAGATTTGAACAACAATACTTGCTATTCGATCAGATACACTGTCAAATTCTATTATGTTGTTCTTCAGTTCTTTGTTGATCAAGAATCCAGCTCCACTGATTCTTTCATTATCTTTTCCTCTATAATACAGCATGTCTGTGTTTTTTTTAATTGAAGAATTATTTTTCCATTACGTCTAATTTCACACAGTCCGAGAATGTCCCATTTAGTCGCTTTAGCTCTTTTTAGTTGTTTAGTCCTACACGTTAGCACTTCAGTCCTACAGTTTAAAGTTCGAAGGTCTAGTTTCCGATGGCAGCGTGATCTGGTTAGCCAGGGATACTTAGCACCCTCTGCCTTCGTGTTTAACTGCCTGCTGCCGCCGTAGGCAGTAACAATCTGACCTCGGGGAATGAGGGCCATTTTATTTCTGTTTGATTAATTTTGGAAGAGATTACGCAATAAATTCACCATGCTGGCCCACCGGGGGTTGGTGAATGGAAATATTTTCACGTGGGATCGCCAGTCCCAAACCCGCTGGTCCACGGCTCTTTATTCAATATATTCAGAACTGCCCTGGTATCCACGTGATAGTAGTTAGGGTTTACGCATATCCCCCACCTCGGGGATATGCTCGGTAGACAGAGGGAGCCCCAAGAATCGATAAGAATACGGAAGGTAAATATTGGATGGTGGCAAAATGTTCTGACGGCTGTTGAAAAAGCTTTGAAATGGAGGAAAGAATACTGTAAAAATGAATCAAATATGATAAAGGTGACATGACGAATTGAAGATAAAGATATCCTATTAAACGAAACATCAATGTCAGAACCGTAGTCGAAAAGTTTCACGAGGAATGCAAACAGGAGGGCATATCAATATCAATACTTGTGATACGAAAATCATGAAAACTTAAAGTGTGCAAAGGCAGCTGGAGTAGCGACATTCGACCAAAAAATTTAAACATATAGGAGGTTTAAAAGGTAGAAATATATATGAGGTATAGGAGGTATAAAATGTTGCCGTGGCTACACTGCATACTTCAGAAGGCCTGTTCAAAAGGTCGAATTCCAAATGATTGGTTCAGCTCTATTCTCTTTTTTCAATAAAATGGGAATAAAGCTGAATGTGAGAATTATACAGAAATTTCTCTATTAAGTGTTCCAGGTAAGACGTATGCAAGCATCGTCGAAAATATTCAAAAAAAGAGAGACTGGAAGAAGAACAATCTGGATTCAGAATAAATAACGATTGAAAACATCACAATTTCATCATACCACCAACATTTCAAAAGTCGTAGTTATATCAAAAGGAGATGTTTCTTAATTTTTGTAGATCTGGAAAAATCATATAGAAAGGTGCTATGACAAAACCTCTTCAAATTATTACAATTATATCGGCTAAATGGGATTTTACACAGAGCAATACACAGACTATATTTAAGTTGTAAGAGAGTAATTAGAACAAAATGAAACACGAATATGTTTGATAAGAAGTCAGGTCTAAGACAAGAATACATATTATCTCCATTTTTTTCATCATCTAAATGGATCATATTATGAACAAAAAAGTGGCATTAAACCCGATATTACAATTGGAGATATCAAGCTTAGCTGTCAATTTCATTCAGATTATGTTGTACTTCTGAACTCATCCAGGGCAAATCTTCAGTCCCTGAGAAAATTGGATAGCGGTTATGAAAGGTTTCGCATGAAAATCTGCAGTAGATAGACGAAATAGATAGCCATATAGAATATTTCAGCTGCATTCTGAATGGACATCCATAGAAAAAAGTAAAATATTTCAGGTAATTCGTCACTGTGTTTGGTGAAGATTTCAAATCAAATTTGTTTACAGACAACGAATGCGCAAAGCTGATATGGTGGGGAGCCAGTTGAATACATTTATACAGGGTGAAATTAGCGAAAATAATAAATCATCAGTACACAAGAAAGTGTTCAAACCAGTTTTAATTTAGGGTTCTAAGAGCAGTATTAAAAATAAAACATTTTAATCGAAGATTAAAGACCAGATATGAGAGTTCTGATGAAGATTAGGGGATTGAACTAATGGCGGATCATATTCATGTCTTCATGAAAATGGAGATATTTGAATGAAGACTCTTGGAAATAATTAGAGTAAGGACCAGATATCCTCCATGACATAATCTCGTTAAAAAAAGATAGATATTATAATGGAACCTGGCACCTTGTCAGGATTCAAGAAAGTGCCACCTGATCTGCTCTAATTCAGATCAGCACTTCAACAGAAGGGAGAAAGGATAAGGAAAGGATTAAAGAAAAAATCTATATAGACATGTTTTAGTTTTTATTGACATTTTGACAGAAGCAACTGATTCAGTGAATCCAGTTTATTTGAGAAGCAAAAAAAGAGAGAAAAAGACAAAAGAAAAACTCAAATTGGTATTTTCGAAAAACTGAAGGTTGTTTTCACCCTACTGAAGAATGGTGGGGGCGTTACCATTTAGGATATTTTAGGTAATATTAGTCTTGAAATCTTTGAGCACTGCAAGATTTGGTCATAAGATTAGGAGGCTGAATGCTGTTATCATGAATACGATTTGAGCTCACTGAGTGAATGTCGTTTACATGGATGCATAAGATGGTCGGTGAAATAGCCAGAGCCCATAGGCACACTTGCATCGACAGGAAAATCTTAAGAAAACCCGTCACCATTACATTTAGTAAGAATTAACTGCGATCCACTTACAAAGGAAGAAAGACAGTCTAGAAAACGGCAACTTGCTCAAACCTCTCAATTCCAATCTTTATTAAATAACCTGAAGATGTCAACTGCACAAGTTTTGCCAATTTTTTCCTTAGGAAAATTGGTGTCATCCACCTCTGGACATTTTCCTTAGGAAAATGTCCAGAGGTGGATGACGTAGGCGAAGAGATCTGATAAGGATCTTCATTTGAGAATCTCGAGCATGCTACCTGCACGCCTTATGTTTCTCGCTATCTCTGAATTATTATATTTCGGCATACGCGATGAAGGTTTGGTGATGCTCATCGACAACTTCCACCGAAATAACTTCGAAGTAATCACAATCTGCCAGTGCATCAGTCAGAAGATTAAGAAGAAATTATAAGGAAAACCAAAGAATCTTGTAATCAAATATTTCAGAACTCTACGAACATATTCACCATATGTTTAGTATTGCTGGTGAATGAACATCATTTGCTCTCTGACAGCAAATAGGGGGTTGGAATCTCACTTTAACGGTAGTACCAAAAGTTATTTCTGTTGGCTCTACCCCATTCAGACCCAGACATCTGGCAAGAGCTGAAGTAAGCCAGCTCCTATTGGCGGAACCTGGGTACCTTCGGGTTCGTAGGCTGTTTACTACGTTACTTAATCTCTTCTGTGTGTCACAGCCCCAGTAGGGTTCGTTCCATTACTATGAGTTTACCAAAGCAGAATTAGTTCCCCTATGTCGATCCAGGAGTGACTGTGGAACTCCACTATGGTGATTGATCTTCCTCTTGAACGGATTGCAATGTCCCTGTCACTCTTCCCCGCAATGCCAGAAAGTGAAATCCACCACTCTCTCCATCAGCAGACATTCCATTAGATGAACATGACTCTTCCCAACCGACGGTACACAGAGAGAGTATATTTGTCCCCACTTACATTAAGGCATTTACAACTCGGGAGATCTGGGTACGCATCGACGAGCAGAACATTCTCTCACCGCTTGGAACGATTCTGCAACTCTAAATGTTCCTATAACATTCATTTAAGAAATATCTGGATTCAATCAGGATTGTCCTTTACTACAACTATTTTTCTTGGTATTCATTCAAACTATCTCGATGCTGTTAATGCGGAAATTTATACAGAGTGGGCAAAAGCATGATGGGATCTTCAAGAAGAATAGCCCATCAGGCCAACCAGGAACATCATCTCAAAAAAACTTTGTCTGAACAGAATTTCACCAAGCCTTTATACCCCGTATTTTCTTGCTGTTTATCACTATCCAAATCATCCCCTGTTAATGCTGAGATGTGTAACAAATGTGCAAAGGCATGAGGGAGACAGTTAAAAATAGATAATTTCTTTCCGTCCGTGAAGCCTCATTAGCTACAGAAGATGTAGGCCATATAAATGAGGTTTTTGGCAGAGGTTCTGCCGACGCGAACAATATCTGAAAGCAGATGACATCATAGACTGTCATTCTACTTAGAACTGTTTTAAAGAATATTACTAGAATGTCACTCAATGAAGTATCTATTACAGTATAGTCGTAAAAATATTTGGAGGGGATTTTTTGAGTCAACATATCGTCCGGACGGTTAGCTGAGTATCATCCTGCATCTGGTGGATCCAAGCCGTAAGGGAGAAAACGCCTTTATCCCCAAAATTAGGCATTAGATAAGTCTATAAGAACAACAGACGTGTTTGTGCCATGACCAATACTAGAGAGTATTGATTCCTGCTCCAAATGAGATGCACAAGGAATTTGTCCACTTTTGGAGGGACGAGTTTATCACTCAACCTGCATACCTATCTGATTTAGTGCTTCCTCCTGTTTCAAGGTCCATTCTGAAAGTTGAACTTTACCGTCCATCTTTATTTGATTAAATGGTCTTCACTTCGAGCTCCTTCATCAGTTGGGGACCAAATGGGTTGACTCCTGCCAAGCTTCTGCGGGGTTTTCTGCTTAACTTACCAGATTTAAATGTTGGAAGTTTTTCCACTTGGTTATCCTATAAATTAAAGATGCCAAGAAATTATATTCTTGATTTAGCCCCTCATCCTGGTGAAAGCACACAAAGTTTGCGCCTGAAATTAATTTCAGAACTGGGAAATTGCATGTGACAGTTGAAGACTTCCCCTATAGGAAATATGCAAAGAAATCTCCAATGAACCAGGGATAAATATAAATGGAAGAAACATCGATCACAAATACGTAGATGATACAGTAATCCTGGCAGTATTTCAAACAATTAGAAAAAATAATCCATCTTATAAATGAAGCATGTAAAAGGTTTGGAATGAGGATCAACAGCAAAAAGACAAAATAATGAAAATAGGAAGAGAAGTTGAAAATATCTCAATAACCCTGGAGAAACAAAGCCTAGAACAAGTAAAATCCTTTGTCTACTAAGGACGCACCATTACACACAATTTAGATAGCACTGAAACAGTAAAATACAGAATTAACATAGAATGGTCGAACATGAATCAATTAAACAAAATGTGGAAAAATAATAAACTCTAGAAACATCTTTAAGTGAAACTATTCAAAATATGATCATCCCTACAGCAACAAATGGAAGTGAGTCATGGGGACTTTCTAAGAAGGAACTACTCAAAAAAACAAAAGTGCATTCGGGGGAAGTGCCTAAGAAAAATAAACAAAACACACCGGACTGAACATAAAACCACAAAACAAGTAAATCAGGATCTCAACTACCTAGACAACCTCACAGACATTATATTCAACAACAGCTCCGATGGTTCGGCGATGTCATGACAATGCCTCCTCGCAGACTTCTAAACATCGTGCTAAATGGAAGAAAGCAAATCAGCGGGCTAGATTTGCTTTGCTTCGGGCCGGAAAACCGAGGAAACGTTGCCTAAGAACCTTAAAAGAAACAGACGAATTCACTATTATGTTCGAGAGGACTAGAAATTGAACCATTTGGACACCGATTGTACCAAGGGGACTCAACCCGTCACCAGACAGATGAGATGAAAATGAAGAAGAATAACTACATGTCACTTGCCTTAGTATCCCATAATGCAAAGCACATATCCTTACGGACATGTATAATGCTATGCATTACTAACACCGGTGACTCTACCACATGTTGCACGTAATGGAATTCTCTCGCTCTCTCTCTCTCGCTCTCTAATTACTGTCTCGAATGGATCTATCAGTCCACTCGGCAGTACGTTCGCGGTTACGTCTTCCTCACGATATACCACTCGAATTTCTCCATTCCACTGCAAACAAAGCAGGCCCCGGGGCTCTTTTATTGTGATGGTTTGTCCATAGATTACGACTGTTTTCTAGATAACAGAAATTTTCTCTCTCCATTTGAGAAATATGTCTCGCTGCTTCTATGACTTCATGAAATTACGATGATTATGGACGTGTCAGTAGATGGATGTCTAATGGAAGAACACCGATTACGACTGCCTCGGCTACACAGGAAATCACCTTTCATGCTGCATTGCCAGAATTTAAAACGTATTCCCTCTCAGCAACAAACGAAACAAAGATAGGACTTCCTGCCTGGTGTAGAATATATTATTATTATTATTAAGAGAGACTTCCAGGGAGTCACAGACTCATCGAGGAAGGCCACATACCAGACACAATCTATCATTCTTATTCTTGAATTCCAGGCTTCTTGCACCAAAACATCAAATGGGAATCCATTCCAGTCACGCAACACCATCTGAGAGAAAAATCTAGCCCTCATCCCTCTTCTTAGCGTCCTTGCAAGGGTGCTCTCTCGTCCTTTCCCCACCCTCCATAAGTTGAATCATTCCATCAATTGAAATCGTGTATGACCCTTTCAGAAGTTTGTAAGTCTCAATCGCATCACCGCTCTTTCTCCTGTTTGGTAGCATCTGCAGTCTACAAATTGTCAATCTATCTTCATGATCAGTATTCCATAATCCCGATATCAATTTTAACACTCTCCTTTGTACTCTCTGCAATATACCAGAATCATAACGGAAACCAGGAGGCAAGAACTGTGCACAATAGTCTAAGAGAGGTCTTATCAAGGTCTTGTAATGAGGAAAAATAACACCCGTATCTTAATATGTGAACGTTCGTTTCAGCATTGCAATTATCTTTTGTGTTGTGTTTGCAATGTTTCCCACATTGCCCCTGAACTTCAACTTCCTATATGTCAACACTCCAAGATCCCTAGCCTTATTCGTTTCTTCTAGCCTAATCCCACCAATATAATACGACACTGGATATCATTTTACTTTACATTTACTGACATTGAACTGATGTCAGCAAGTACTGCATATCAGCAGCATTCCTGATTACTCTACCAATCATTTCATCATCAGCAAATAACTGTGTGTCACTTGTAAAATCCTTCCCAATATCATTAATTGGTACAGATTGAATAGCAGTGGACCAAGCACTGATCCTTGTGGTACACCAGAAGTTACCTTAAATCTTGCAGACTTATATCCCCCACGTATCTATTCTTGATATCTGTGAGTCAGCCATCCTCTTATCCACGCTAATATTCTATAACCCAATCCCATATTCTTCCATTTATGCAACAATCTATCGTGCTGTATTCTGTCAAAAGCCTTAGAAAATCTAAAATTATCATGGTGTATTATATGATTATTATAGAATGTGAGCAAGTTGCTAAAACATGATCTTCCCTTAGTAAACCCATGTTGCTCATTGCGAATTAGAGATTCTCCGTTAACCCATTTCTTAATGAGAGCCCTAATCAATTTTTCCAAAATATTCACCACCACTCCTGGGATAATAATTGGTCGAAAGTTGGATACATTGGTCTTAGCACCACCCTTGTGATTTTGTTTATAGATTCAGATTTAGATTTAGAATATATATTTAGGTAGAAAAGAATCAATGCTCTCTCTCCACTCGAGCTAGTACAACTCGGGGAAGAAGTGACGACAGAAATTGTCATCATATCTTCCCCGAATAGCATAGAATCTTATCGCACACATGGAGTGCTTGTCAGAAGACACAATACAATAGCGAGGGTTAGAGAAAGTAAATTGAAGAACAAAGGCTGGATAACAGAAGTAAAATTTCACTATAGAAGTAGCATGGATCTGATGAAGCCTGATTTGTAGTGGATAGAGGAGGTGAGTCTCTCGTCAGTGACTAACACGTTGTCGGTGATGGGTGCTCTCACTGTCCTGCAAAATCAGAAATGTGATCTGCCTACTGTGCTGAAAACCAAGGCTTAGTACGACTGCTTCTAGCAGAACACCATCATACCAAAATTTAACTCTGCAACTGCATCATTTAAAGACGTATTGCGTCAGCAGAGTTGTATGGATTTACTAAGCTTTGGACACTCTTAGGATCAGTTCAAGATACTCTGTTTGCCAGCGCCTAGACACTGGAGGCAATAAAGTCCTACCAGAGAAGGGCTTTTCGAGTCCATAGCTCTGGAGATGGATAGCGCAGGATATACTCGTATGGCTGGGAGTAGGCCTCTTCTGATGTCACGTGCGTGATCATAGATTCTAGCGCTGTTTTCCGTCCGAAGTTAGAATAATAGAAGTAAAATAAAATATGGGATTTTGAGGATGTCTTTCGATATCAAAGAATATAAAAACAATTCAGAAATGTTCCAGTAAAGTTTCTAGTTTTTAGACATTCATGAAGTACAATTCATTCCTTGGAGAAACTGAAGATCACAAAGCTATTAATTTATGGCATTTCATCAGAGGATAAAATGGTTTATTGTTCCCTTCAGAAATTACTGCAGTTGATAATTGAGTTAGCCTGTGCAGCTTGATTTTTGATCTACTGTAATTCAGTTTCAGAAATTTAGAAGATTCGATTTTGTCTGAATATACAGGTTAACCTCGTATAATGCGGTACTTATACAACGCAGTTTCGATAAAAACACGATCTACAAATTGTAGTAACCCTTTATCTTTTCATGTATTTTTTACCGCGCGACTTAAAAATCTAATTTTATCTTCGTTAAATTTGCGTCTGCCCGTATCGCGCATGTAATTATAAGTAGTGAATTTATTTTAGGGGAAATAGTCTTTAGCACGCACCTAGTCAATTGATTACCGTATAAAGTGTTCATTGTTGAAAGTTTTCTGCCAGGAAAGCGCATTAAAAATCATAAGGTTGTTCATCTCATGCTGCGCACTTTATTTTCTGGTAAGTTGCATACAATATGTAATGCTTTTTTTATGTAAACATATTTTATGTTTTATAATAATGGCCACTTAGAGGGCTTTTGCGATATCGCTGAAAACAAAATTAGTGAATTAATTGATGGGAAATAGATTTAAATCAGGAGGAACTGATACAATTAATAGCTGACGTCGAACCAAAGAAGAGGAAAGTTCTGCCGAAGATTCTGATTGTGATGAATGCGTTAAAGAATTCAGTTTAAAGAAATTAGCAGAAGGATTTGACTTGGAAATAAAGTCAGAAAGTTATTTCATGGATAATGATCCCTCAATGGAGCGCTCCGGAAAATTCACGAGACAATTGGATATCTCTTTAGCTGTATATTATGAACTTAATAAAAAAATGCAGCCTAGTGATAAGCAAGGTCTTATTACTGACTTCTTGAAAACTAAACCAGCTTAAGTATGAATGAGAATTATACAAATGATGCCCAAGAGATTTCAAATAATGACGACGTCCGGCCACTCGTAAATAAAGAATACCTACGAAATGTTCGTTTCGAAGACGGTGATGATTAAAACCTAATTTTGTTTTATTTTTGCCTAAACCTTTATGTATTATGCGCAATGAAGTTTACGCGCAATTTGTATTTTTTTAAGTTTATGCTATGTATTTTGTTTCATAGTTTATGTTTTCCCAACTTTTATATTTTCGTTTGATATGTCGTTATTGTTTATATAATTAAAAAAAAACGATTTCGGAACATAACCCTACTTTTTCTATGTAATCTGAGTCTCGCATAACGCGATTTATATAACGCGGCATTTGTGTGGAACCTGACATCCGCGTTATACAAGGGTCACCTGTACTCGTATATATCGCAATGTTTTAACTTCTCAATGCTATTTTTATGAAATATGACAGAGACGTAAATTTTTGTGTCTTCTAATAGAAAAATAAGACAGAAGTAATCATTGTTTTTTTTAAAAAAATATGTTTTTATATTTCCCCACTTTCAGAATTAGAACTGTCCTTGCTTATTGATCCGTGGGATTATGACCCTATTTTTGTGGATGCAGAGCTCCTCGTTTCCATCCATTCGCAAAGGGAGATTTTGAATCCTCACTATGATGGAGAGTCACTTGAACCTGGAAGCAGCTATAAGATAAATCCCAAAATGGTAAATTATCATTAATTCATGTACGAATTTTAAACAAATTCCCGACGAGGTGGGTTTGGTCTACTCCAAACTACGCCTAAGCTATTCATTGTTAGAAAGAAAGAAAGAAAGAAAGATAGAAAGAAAGAACGAAAGTAAACTAAAAAATGATCAAATTTTGTCAGAGAACTTATGAGAACATAAACTTCAGCACCTGAGTTGTTCGCCTTTCTTTCTTTTATTTTTTTTAATAGAAGAAGGATCTAAAAGATGATTTTAGATCTCACTGGCCTGACAGCTGTTCGGATTATTGATTCTCTTCAGATTTGAGTGGAAACGACATTTCCTGAGTGGAAACAATATTTTATGTCGTTTCCACTCACGAAATTTTTAAACCTACAGGACATTCGTACGGATGATGAACTAGAATTTTTTCCAGTTTCTTAATTTTATATTTTTATAATGTTTATTTATTTTATACATAGTCCGGAAACTCCTGTAAAGATCAAACATGAATATTTTTCAAGCCTCTTCAGTTTTCCAATAACAGCGGTGGCGATCTCACGTCGGACGATGAAATTCCTCTGCCACCAAAACATTGTCCCAAACATCCATGCCCAGGGAGGGTTTGGAAGCCCAGAACTGTTGGTGGTTAGAGGGCGGATTCAAGTTGCCAGTCAACCAGGCCGGCAACTTGAAATTAGCGATTAATGACTTCATCTTAATCGCCATATCTCATCTTAGAATGCTCACATCCTTTCGAAAATAAGTCTCTATGTACAAGTAGCCCAGACGAGAAGATACTTCACGCACAGAGTTTGCTTACATTTCTATAAAGAACTAACGAAGAATATACAATGTAATCTCTTGTCAAATTTAATTTAAATTATAATCAAGGAAAAATATCTTTCAACCGCTATTTTAAACCAGAATATTTTAATAACAATGTGATACACCTTTACGCAACTTGTAAATGGGAGACTTAGTTTTCAGCATTATTTTAATCTGGATTAAAATAATGCATAAAAATTATTTCTGCTTTATTTCAATCTGAGTATCTTCACTGGTTTGGCTTCCAATGATGAGACTTCGATCTTATTCCCTATTCTTGACCATTCTTTGATAGAATTCTTGGAAATAGACTGGAAATACTGTGGATGCGAAATAAGGTTTATAAATGTCTATGCTGCATTCAATGGAACAGTTCGACGAACGTTCTTCCAGGAAATGCAGCCATATTTACTCGGAGCACACTACCGTACATTATAGCAGCTGGCGACCGAATTGTTGAAAACCTCACATTAGACAAAATAGGAGGACCCCCCCCCCAGGAATGGGAACGTGGGATAGGCACAGTTAAAAATATTTCTCAACATTGCTCACAACTAGTAGACATTTGGAGGATTCCAATGAAAATCTACAGGATTACAATCAAGGTATTGCTACCCATCGTGATCGAACTTATAACTTCTCTTCCATTAACAATAAGATAAGTCAGATGAAACATCTTGACATCAAGTTGACAGATCATTATCCAGTCCTACTGAAATTCCGTTGCAGGGAACAAATAGAGATCACCTTTGTTCCACCGAATGTAATTTTTCGTTAATGTTTTCATTGCAGACCCTCTCCTCCAATGTTACGAATAATGTTACCTGGAAGTAAGATATGTGGTTAAAACTGAAACAAGCAACAAACCAGAATATAATTGAATGGGGAAAAACAAAAGCATTCCTCAAAACAAAAATAATTGAGACCTGTTTAAAGAGAGGAGCTGATTCGTAGCACAACGCAATGGTTTAAAATACAGACAATCTTCAGAAATATTAACATAGAGATAAGTGAAGAGGCAGAAACAAGAAGAAAGAAATTTTAAGATAAGAATACAACAGCAGATAGCCCTTTAGCTGAATTTTTCAATAGAAAATTTACAAAATTTCACAAAGAAAGGACTACAACTCAAATCTGCGTTAATGGAGAAGACATGTCCACCATCCAAGACATCCTTGACTCCTTTCAAACACTGCAAATCTATTTCAAGATAATAGCACTGCGGGAAATTATAACTCTTGGAACATTATTGGCTTTCCTGTTCATATCCAAGACGGACTTGACAGACCCATTACAGCATTTGAAGTGACCGCAACTCCTAAAGAATGCATGACAAGAAAATTCCCATAGTCTAGAGATAACATTTTACCACAAGGCCATGGATTTTATTCTTCTCATTGTTGTTATATTGTTTATTTCTTTTCTCTCTTCAGGACACATACCAAGCGAATTTGTAGCTTTACACAAGCATACAGTCCTCATTCCAAAATCTAGTTGAGTTCATAACTTAATCAGCAGCTAAGGACCTATTTCTCTGTTTAATACTGACAACGAGATATTTTCCCGCGTTATCGATAAAAATATAAAATTACGCAACTCATTCCTACTTTAATTACGCATCTCAAAGTAGGAATCTAATTAAAGTCCACGGGTGTGTGGTGTTCTAGGCTGAACACTAGAATTTGACGTGTCTGGTTCGTGATCTTCTCCGCTTGGTTAATACCAAAAAGCAATCAATGGCGGGGTTATCAGTAAACCTTACTCAAGCATTCAATAATGTCCGACATCTCTTTCTGTTCCACATCCTCCAGAAAATTGGTGTGGGAAAAAAGATGCCATAAGATATTAAAGAAGCCCATTCTAATTCAACTACCCGCCTACTGGTTAGCGGGTTCGTATAAGACCCGGTCAAAAATTCAAAAATGGAGTCGAGAAAGGAATTCTTTGCACTGGTTCTTTAATCTTTCTTGAAGGAAGTCGAAAATACACGTGCTGTTGATAAATAAGAGTTCCTCATAATAAATTAAAAATTCGATAACTAACAGTATGAAGGAAATTAAGGTATTAGCATATGCCGATGCTCTAGTACAGTGGTGTCCAAACATTTTTGATCGCGTACCCCAAGACAGAAAAAATAAATAGTGCGTACCCCCAATTGATTGAGCAAAAATCTATTGTAATAAGTATTATAAAGAGGAAATACGCCTCGTGTCATCATATGATAAGTAAAAACGCTAGATCTTTTTACGCATTGTTTTTATTATTAACAGCTTACAAATATATTTATTACAATATTTAATGTGAACATTTCTTTCATAATTTCTTGAAATTCTGGTTTGATGGCTTCTGATACTGCGATACGTTGCTTCTTTAAATTATCTGCAATGATTTCTATACGTCTACCAATAGCATTTGCTGATAAGGGAATACATTTTAGTTTATCTGCATATTCTTTTCTACCAATTTTATGGCGGTTGGGAGTACAAGTGTTTCCCCAATGGTGTGTGGCTTTTGCAATTAAGAATGCAACCTTGAGAGATGCCTCCAAATATTTATCGTTTATTTCAGTGAATTTATTTAAGTTGTGGATTGAGAATTACATGTCTTCAAACATCGTTCAAAGAATTGCAAAGATTTCTGTTCATGTTCAGGATGTTTAGTTTTTAAGTGTCTTACTAATAATGATGGTTTCATACTTCCATCACGTAGCGCCTCATGACACAATACGCATGTAGGACGAGGTTCATTGTTGACTATCGTCGATGTAAATCTCCATTTCAAGTAGTCTTCTTGATAATTTCGAACTTTCTTGGGCAAGATTTTGTTAAGTTTCAGATTAATGTTTTTATCACTTAATTTGACTGATAACGAACTTGTTTGAACAGAAGAATTACTTCTATCTTTTCCTTGTTGTTCGTCTGATGTAGAAGTACTGTCATAATGAAGCGTGTTTGGTCGAGTGGTTATCCGCTCTCCAGCAAAAAGGCTGCGAATTCGAATCCGCCGTGGACTTGGATGTTTGTGATTGTCCCTGAAAATGCTAGTTGGAGTGGTGGGCGGTAGATGGCGTTGGTGTAGTTGTGGTTCATTGTAGTTGGTGGATTGTGGTGTAGAGTAGGTGCCCTCCCTCGATGAGTCTTTGGACTCTCTGGAGGTGTCAAGTAATAATAATAATAATTATCTTAAATTCGCAGTTTCTTTGGAGGAAATTTTTTAACCATTTATCCATTTTGTGAGGGTTAATTTGTAAAATTTAAATATAATTCATTTACTACTGATAACATCAAACACTTTTAAAAAATGTAAACAATTTTGATAATATTTATTCACTATTTCTAGGTGTAAACGTAAAAGTAAGCACAAAAAGGCGTTGGAATTGCACAGGAACAATATATACAAAAAGAAAAATCGTTAAACTTACTACTAATAGTCAAATAATTAATACAACTGTGGTGTCACATGTAGATAGCAGGATAACTAATACAATTTTCCTTCTCTAGTTGGGCTTGTCAACACTAGGATGCTCTACAAACAATGGCAATGATAAGAAGTAAGAGAATTACTCCCTAGATTTAAAAAACATGACAGCTTAGCCTTGGACGATTATGTGTGCAAAGTCACCCAACGTGCGCTACTCGCAAATTTAAGTTTACGGGATCATTATAACGTGTTTGTCTATATAAGATATATGTTCAATTGATGAAAGAAAGCAATATTCTTGATGTTTAATTAATTACTTAATTTTTTCCTATCAATATGAAACTTTTTGACGTACACCCCACGTATCGACTCGTTTACAACCAGGGGTAGGCGTACCACACTTTGGAGACCACTGCTGTAGTAGGCACTTTGACGGATAATGTTTCCATATGCATCTATTTTTTTTTTTTTTTTTTTACATTTTGGAAAAATTCAGCAGGATCACTGGATTAACTGCTAATGCAAACAAGACAAAAGTTGAAGTTTTTTAAAAAGTGTGATCTTGGAGTAATTCCTTTTAAACACTGCTTTTGAACATTTAGTCATTCCCTGAGAGAGAGAATCCCTCGCTCTACTTGGAATTCCCTTCTCCACTTACCCAATAAATCTGAGTTCAAGTACTTATATACAAAACCAAAAAAAAAAAAAATTAAACCTTAGAAGACTGGAAAATTGGGCCATTTGCCTTTTCTTCCAAAGCCATAGTACTTAAAACCATAATCTCTTCTGCTCAGTTGTACTTAATAAATATTAGACAGCACAGAAGCTGAAGAAAAGCAATTATATAGCACACCTGTACAAATTTTTAGTTCGGCATATACCAAGGAGTTAAAAAAGAATTTCGTTTTTAACTACAGCTTCAAAAATCCATAAAATAGATTTTTGCAGTCCTATCACTCGTGTGCATGCCTTTGCAAGTACTACCTGTGGCTTCATCTTCCCCTGTTTGGAGTAAATGATTATACAGGTACAAACGCTGAGATTGTTCCTGCAACAGTCCGTGCGTATCTCTAAGATGGCTACACCATTCTGACATTGACATGCTTTCCATTAAAAATAAAAATAAAATCTGGTATAAAGAAATCTTTATCCCCTTTCGCCAAGAAGTTCCGAGTTGAGCGCTGAAAACAACACTTGGTTTCATAAGTTATTGAAGTTCCAAGAATACCCTAACAAATGGGAGCTTGCTTGGGTTATTGCATATGATTGACATCCACTGAATACCATCAAATAGATGCGGTTTAACATCGGAGATCCAGGCTGACATCTGTTTGATTGGAAACAGCAGAACATGCATTCTACAGCTGCAGCCGTCTTGCCCTCCGTATTTGGGACAGATTATGAAATGTGTTTGGCATTCCATTGCTTACAACAGAACAGGTTCTTTTTTTGCAGTACCCAGCAATCAGCAATGGGAAGAGAATTTCGATTTTTAAATTAATAAATCAAAATACCATTTATGTAAGGTTAGATAGAAATGGATTTGAAAACAGCAATATGACATCCAAATGGATTATAATATTGCATTGCGGAAATTTTATTGTTCCGTACTGGGAGATATCACGTGTTTGGCTAGGCGGTGTAAATCAACCACATTATGCAACATTCATCATAAAAGGAAGAAACATTCTGTCTATTTTTACTATGAGAGATATTTTTAATGGTTTCATCCTCTTAGTTAAATGTGGTTAATAAATAAACAAGCCGAGGCCTTTTCCTCTCTCTCTCTCTCTCATTCTATATATCTGTTATTAATACTACAATATCTAATATAGTCATAATAGTTATCTCCTTCTTCATGTAGCTTCCTCAGCGGGAGGGTGCAGCACCATGACCTTTCAGTTCTCTCTGCTGTTGGCTTTCCTTTTTGTTTCTGCATAGCCATGTGATCCGGTCCATGATCTTATATCTTCAAGCCATGTCCTTTGTTTTTTGCCTCTTGATCATTTTTCCCATAATTTTTTCTTCTAAAACTGTTAGTATCCTCTATCCTGCTGAACCACTTAGTACATGTCCGCCATTCTCATCTTTCTCTGGATCATTTCCTGTAATAAAGATCTCTATGTTCTCATTTTCTATAGGACATCTGTATTTGTCACATGTTCTGTCCATGAGATTTTCAGAGTTCTCCTCTATTAGCACCACATTTCAAAGGCCATTATATGTTGCCTTACTCTCTTCTTGAATATCCAGGTCTCACTTCCCTATGTGAAAACTGGCCACACAAATGTTCTTATCATTCTTTTCCTCATCTCGATACCCAAAGAACTTCTGAGCAGATCTTTATTTTTCCGGAATGCATCTTTAGCTATGGCTGTTCTTATTTTTATTTCTTTATTTTTCTTTCCATCTGCAGTAAAGTAGTTGCCTAAATATTTGTATTCTGTTGTATGTGCAATTTTCATATTGTTTATGACTATTTCTGGCTCGGATCTTCTTTCTCTTGAGATTTTCATAAATTTGGTCTTTTTTGCGTTTATATCTCATCCAAATTCTTCACCTTCTTCAATTAGTAGCTGCAGTAATTCGATTAATTTGTTTCTGTTTTCTGCTATTAGAATGGTATCATCAGCATATCTAAGATTGTTGTATTTTATACCATTGATACTAATTCCTGTTTTTGTTTTTCAATCTTTTTCATCACTGTCTCACTATAGATATTAAATAGATTTGGTGAAAGGATACAACCTTGTCTATCTCCTCTTTTTATTTTCACTACAGAAGTCTCATCGTTAACCAACTGCATTGTCTGTTAGGTGAAAATCATTTTCATAATCTTAAGTACATGATCTTCTATGTCTAATTTATCTAATATACTTAACATTTTATTATGTTTTACTCAGTCAAATGCCTACTGAAAGTTATGAGGCATATGTAAATGTTCCTGTTTCTTTCACGTGATCTTTCTATTAGATTTTAGTTCCGGCATAGCATTAACGGTTCCCATTCCTCTTCTGAAGCCTTTCTGTTGTTCATTCAATTCACCGCTTAAGGTTCTTCCAGTTTGTTTGTTAACAGCGGTTAAAATACGTTTATATGCATGGGATATTAGGCTCACGGTTCTGTCATCTCGCAATTTTGTACATTCTTTTTCTTTGGAATTGGAATGCAGATAGATGTTGTAACAACTTCAGGTAATTCTATTGTTTTATATATGTCCTGAACGGATTCAACTAAATAGTTATTGCCAGTCAAAGCTTTTAACAGCTCAGCCGGGATATTATCACACCTAGAGGATTTATTATTAGGAAGATTCTTAATTACATGTTCTACCTCCTTTGTTGTGGAAAGAGTGGTATCTGCTGTTATGTTTGACTTACGGTGTCGTGATTCGTCTAACATGTTACCATTATCATAGAGATCTGATAAATACTCCACTCATCTTCCAGTTATCTTTCCATTATCAATAATTATGTTTCCATCTTTGTCCTTGATGTTTTTTGCTTTTCCCCATTAAGTTCTTTCACTTTCAGGAATGCTTCTCTGGTTTTGTTCCTATTTTGTAATTCTATCTCGGTGCACTGCTTATTAATACAGTTATCTTTCAATCTTCTGCATAACTGTTTGATTCTTTTATCTAAAGTTTTATATCTTAATCCTTCATCTTCTTCATTTGCTCCTCTTTTCCGTGTTCTTCTTTCATCGATAACGTTGTGTTACTTCTTGTTTTATCAATGTTTTTTTTCTTTCTTTCTTCTTGTTTATTGATATGTTTTTAGCAGATGTTATGATAGATGCTTGTAGTCTATTCACTGAGAGGGTTCATTTTCGTTTTGCAACTCTGTAAACAGCAGTTCCGAAACATTGTCATTAAACTTTGATTTTAACATTGGATTTTGTACCATTTGCAGATCCCATTTTAGGGGTTGACTTCTTTTAATTTTATTGTCTTCAGGCAAATATTCATCTTCATTAAGACCAGTCTATGATCAGATCCACAGTCAGCACTTGGCATCACCTTTGAGTTCCGTATTCCATTGAAGTAACGTTTACTGACCACAATATAGTCTAATTGATTTTTGTATCTTCCATCCGGAATTTCCCATGTGTATCTTGCTGTTGGTTTTTGCTCAAAATAAGTGTTAGTTATGATGAGATTGTGCTTGTTACAGAAATCAATCAGCTTTTGTTTTCTCTCATTCTAAATTCCAAGACCAAATGGACCCACGTAGGCAGATGTTCTCTCGCTGATCCAACTTTTGCATCCCAGCCCCCATAGCACAATTAACTCGATAATTCTTGCCTCCATCTTCCTTTATACACCATTCTATTTCGTCATGCCTTTTATCTATTTCTACTTCCTCATTCTGTTCTGCAGGAGCATATATTTGAATGATCAGCATATCTCTAGTTTTAGACTTCACTAGAATTGCCATTACTGCTATCTGATTTTTTGTTGACATGGATAATGTTTTTTTACTTTTCTTCTCTACAATAAATGCTACATCTCTTCTTGGTATTTTACCACCTGACGTATACGTTTTATATATCTTACCATTTGGAAGTTTCGACTCAAAATCTGATGATCCTTTCCAAAAAGTTTCACTTATTCCTAGTATACTAATATTCAATCTCTCCATCTCTCTCTCATCAAATTAGCCAATTCCCCACATTTATTCTATCCTCTTACATTCCAAGTAGCAATATTCAAGCAATTCTGCGTTGAGTTTCTTTATAGCAGTGACTGACTGAAGATGCCGCGACTGCTATAAAGATCAGACAATGCATCACCCTGACGCCACCGTTCCGAGCATATTGAGACTACCCTGGCTTTATTTCTTTTTTGTTTAGTCATGATGCTTTAAATAGCGGCATTTTTTTCGGAATAGGCCGCCAGAACAACCCAATATGAATGGAGGACAGCAGCTGTCGTTGGTTAGCGGGTCCCATGGACCTAGCCGGGAGGCCTACAAAGTAGTGCCACCGATCATCCCCCCCTTGTAAAAATATGTCGTTTATATTATTTAATTAAATCTTGTCTGCTGCGCATTTGTAAAATCTATGATATTATATTATTCAAAACTTATCCTGAAAATTTCACTTTACTTAAACTTTCAAATCTAAGAGAATGCCTTAGACTCGAGTCAACCTCTTTGTCTTGAACAACTGGTGTTTTTCTAAACAGAATTTTGGAAAATTTATTCGATTTCTAGCTGCTGCGCCAACAAAATTCGTGGATAGGATAGGATTGTCCTTCCGAAGAAAAACTCCCAGTTAATCACGGAACCTTCTGATCTTACGTATAACTAAATCTAGCAACGCGAGACTTCTTTTCTATAGCCGTGGGTATTCAAGAATACACAGATTCGAATTTAATGAGCAGTGCATTGGTAACAGGAATCAGGCAAATTATTTAAACAAGAAAACAATTTCATTTATGTCCCAATAAATGTACAAAAAGGTCAAAACTAAAGATTCAAGTCAAGTAAATCAGATTCTATACTTCAATAGCAACTCTCAAATACAACTACAATTACTCCTCTTATGTAAACAATTCTTGTAAGAACATGTGTCTTACAAGAATTGTTTGATAATACTTAATAGGTTTGATAATACTTAGTCACACTTAGGGCAATCTCACTGAACAAATGCAGGCTTGGCTAATAACAACAATGTTTATCACCCAATATATCACTTTGAATTCTGCTAAGTTTTCTCTCACATATACCTGAACAAGACAATTCAAGATTAGCTAAATGCCTATAGTCCTTATATATCATTACAAACAATAACCTTAAACAAATCACCCTCACTAATTCTGTCTGTAGTAAAACAATAGAAAGAACTTACTTTGAATCAGTTGTCTGGTTCTCTCTGATATATTCTTGAAATCAATTTCTTCTATTACCTTCCGATCTTGGCAACGCGTAGGGGAACCTTCTCCGGGATTTGAGAGATTTCCTCTTACAATTAGCGAACGTCAGGAACTTGGCGGCATGAAAATCCGATATCTACTTTCTTCCAAAAACAACTCGAATTAGTTGTCTTGCACTTCTGGCATCTACTGACTGGAATGCAGGGCTCCGATCATGAACCGAGGCTTTCCCTGAACCTGGATCCAAAACAGTAATGATGATGAACTGATTCTGCCACACACATCTAATCTTTTTGTGCTTTCTTCTGAAGACGATTAGGAAAAGTCCCTTGCTACTCTGTAGCCTTTTGTCCTTCGTTGCCGTAACTTACATCGTAGAAAACCCTCGTAACTCGACCTTTCCATGACTCTGCGATCTCGTTCAACTCCATGACCTCGTAACTTCTCGCTGACCAAAGAACTGAACCGCGACTCGCAATAGTAACCCTCTATTTATCCCGCTCTGTTGACCTTGGGTTCTGCTACGTTTTAATCCCTTGGATATTTCGATGTTCTGCACCAGCCACCCTTTTCCGTCGTTGCATTAAGGCGGGAAACCCCCGCACATATTTGACCTTCGTGACTGCAATTGTCCTAGGTCATAAGTTAATAAGATAATCTGTCTGGAATTATCTTTATTTAGCAGTTTCTTTAGACATGTATTATTTCACATTTAACCTTCTTTGTTCTTTTACAAAATCTTTGGGCGGTTACATTACTTAGTAATTCACAAAATTTTATTTCCATATAATTAAATATAATAAATTTTGTTAATTAATTACAAGTATTTTGAATGGAATTTTGTTTACCAGTAAAATCGGTATACAGGTATTTTTATATAAAAAATCCTTCTATTCACGATTTTACACCCTCATCCAACACCGGGGGGACGCTTCGATGGCCGTGACAGCTCAGTGACCGGTTACGCTAGTTATCATAGTTATACTATCTACTATTATCAGGCTCTCTTGCACTCCTGTACTAACGACTAGGCCTATGGTGAACGCCCCTTGACTTTTTCAATTCAATCCGTTTCGTACTGAGTGAAGCCAACGCTGAGTTTTCTCTCCCGTACTGATTTAGGTCAGTAGAAATGAGTTTAGCGATGACCTTCAGAGTAATTCATTGAGACTTCGTGTGTTCTTGGAGATCATCCAGAATTTTTGGGCAGAGTACTCCTACTACCGCACTTTAATAGTACCTCAAAAAAGATGGAAACTGGTCTGGGTAGTTGTCCATCCCATAATGCACAGCATTATAGATGTCCAAAAGGGTGTGTGTTTTGCATTATGGGATACAAAGTCAATTAGCTTCAAACCATCTCTATATAAGAACTGTCTAGTTATGAAATTATTTCACTCGCAAAGATGTTTGCTTGCACTTGAATAAACAACTAATTAGGAGTATAATTTCTTGTCATCATTGATGATGTCACTTTCCCATTTTTCCGACGGCTTATTAATCTGTTGGCTCTACCGGGGAACACTTTGTCGAGCTTCAGCCCCTCCAGTAAAGCCAAGTTACAGCTATGAGAAAAAATCGGCAAAGTGCCGATAAATAGTTTCTGGAAGTGGGCAAAGTAGGCCCGCAAGCAAAGTCATTAGAGAGTAGGCATAAAATCAAGATAGCAGAAGTCTTCTGTTTAATTCATCTTGCAAAGTAATTTATCCATTTGAAGGATATTATTTATATATCGTCGTTACCTTCAGACAGACTGCAAAGTTAAAAGTTATTTTTTTTTCAGAAAGGGAGAGAAAGAGTAGGAACAATGTAACCTTCGGAAGAGTTTTGTACACACTCTTGAGGTTTCTGCAGATTCCCTGAGGAGAACCAACAATTCGAGACAGCTGTCGGTCCCAGTGAAACCTTAAAGAAACCCTTCCATCAATAAAGAGCGAATATTCCACTTCTGGGCAAAGTTTTAGTCTTATTAGGAATTCAAAAGGCAACTGCGAAGCTGAGGATTGTATTCTCATAAGCCTTCTGAATTTTGAAACTTTATCAAGTTTCAGTCTGTTTGGCTCTAGTCATGATGCATAAATAGCATCCTCTGAAGGATTAATAAAGATAATTTGGCAGATGGAAGTCTTTCGATTGTGAGATTTTCTAGTGAAGTTAAAGCGGAAAACACAACCCCAAACCAATGGAGCATTTCGGTCCATTGGCTTACTTTCTTTTTTTAGTTTACTTTCTAGTTATTGGGTTGAGCCCTGAAATCGAAGTGCAATAAGGGAATGCACTCTGAGGCTATTTCTTTTATTTAATCCAACCTTGTAACACAAAAAAGTGCGCATAACGTGTTGTATAGTAATGGTAAATGAATACTCCATTGACTGTTACCGTATTTATTCGAATATAACTCGCACTTTTTATTCCCAAAAATTAAAGTAAAAAATAGTGGTGCGAGATATATGCGGGGATTTTCGGAAACTAAAGGTTTTTCAGGCAAAAAGTAAATTGATGTTAATAATTAAATCCTCAGTATTTATTATAATTTATAATTGCTCGCATTATTTATAAAATGAATGCATTGAATTTTAATTATCAACGTTATTTACGCTATCGGTGGTAACCACGTGATATACTTGAATTTTTAGCGACTAAGCTCCGTAATTAAATTCAAACAAACAGTTTCAATATTGCTTGTCCTTTTTATCATTTCGGAATCATGAGATCCTAGAGTTTTAATCCACACCATAACCCGAACGTTTCTTCCTTTTTTAAGCAATCATTATGAGTAATTCACAAGACGTGAGATGCAATGTCCTTCACGAATGATTAATCAAACGTGAAAGCTGAGTGCGAAACGGTGAACAAAGTTACGCCGGTGGAGATGGAGCAGCTATGAAGACGTGCATGTGATTGGTGAGCTACTAACAAAAGATTGCGCGACCCAACGACACAAACAAGCCGACCATTTCTGATCTGAAATACGGATGGATTCTCTTCAACCGAATTCCAAAATATCTGAATCTGGCATGACAACATTCATTCTCCATTTCTTAAAGTTTTAAACTTTTTCCGTGTGCGAGGTATATACGAAACTTTTAATTTCTTTTTTCATAAAGTAAAATCAGGGGTGCGAGATATACGCGAGGGCAGGTTATATTCGAGTAAATGCGGTGTTACTTGTAGCCGGTGTCCAGCCTTGCTGATGACGTGTCGATCTTTCTCCCTAGACGTTTTGGGAGAGTGCGTGACAGACACTTTCCTCTATTTCCTTGCGCTGAACCCTAATATTTGTAGAATGGCTGTTACAGGGTGAACCCTATGGTAAACTTTGAGAGATTAAAGAGGGATTAAAAATCTCACTTTCAGGGATGAAAATCCGTCCTGCCCGTTCAAAGAACTAACTCAAGAACTTCAAGAAGTAAACCTAATGAAATAGACTACAGGATAGTTAATAATTATTCTTATCAATTTTCATCTTATAAGACGCACTTTATTGTATCTAAAATTTATAGGAAAATTAGGATGTGTCCTATACGCCGAATGCCTCTTAAAAACGTATATAAAGTTATAAAGTTATAAAGTCTTATAAAGTTATGTATAAGTTATACAGTTATGTATAACTACTCATACATAAAAACTCAAATGTTTTTATGTATGAGCAGTTATCGCTTTTGCTAATGCGTGATCGGTTTGAATAGCTGCAATGGCGTTAACAGTTACTCGTTTAAACTACTAATCAATACATTGACATATTTAACATTTTTAATAAACCGCGGATTCTACGAAGCAGAACTAAGCGTAGTGTGATTGAATACGCAAAAAAGAATGGCAGTAGGACAGCAGAGCGGCACTTTGTGTCTCGGCCAACAAAAAAAATGATACGAAGTTGGAGGAAGCAAAGCGGCAATCAGTAGAAGCAAACACAACAAACGCAATCTCAGCAGAACTTCAAGACTGCAAAAGAGCCCGAAACTGAAAATGAATTAAAAACTTTGATAATGGATTAAAGAAGATCTGGTTTATGCGTGTCGACAAAAATGATTATTCAACGAGCAAAATTATTGGCAACAGAAAGAAATATCATGGATTTTACATCCTGGGTCGCCATCGCGGTGCTTTAGTTTTATGAAGTGGAATGAAATATACATGCGCGCAAAAACGTCTGGCATTTGCTTTGATAATTAAAATTATCAAAAATTTAATTTTATTTAATTATGAAAAATTTGTTTTGATAATTACAATTATCAAAACAAATGCATATATATATATATATATATATATATATATATATGATTAGTACTATTAATTAACTCGGGGTTGGGATATGTTCATTTTTTAATTAACTGACTGAAAACGGAGAATTATAACAAAATGACATTTATTTGAAAACGCAACATGTTTCGTCGAGATTGAATTCATCAGGCGTTAAGAACATAGAAAGATATTAAAAGACACTGAAATTAACATTGACACACTCCAAAGCTATACAATTATAAAGCTATAATATTCGACTGTGAATTACAGTTATTATGAACTTGAACTACAGTCCGAGTTAAAGTTCTATTGTTGTACACCTGTGCATGTGTGGAACCACGCGATCTCCAGTATCTGATAGTAGAACTGAAAGAGTCAGGCAAATTATAGCTGAGATTATTGTTCATATGAAGCGGGTCCAAGGTGATTTCTTTTGGCTCGACAATGCGGCGTTCTACCTCATCATGGCAAATGTGTAGGTTTGAAGTTGATGTCCAATTTACTTCATGTTGGCGGCTTTCGTTGTTCGTGTTTATTGAAAACAGGACATGGCCCGACAGAGCAGTTGCTCTGGTTCTCTTATAAGCAATGTCTCTCTGGTGCTCCTCGAGGAGTAGGAGGATAGATTTCTCCTTTTGCCCATAGTAAGGCTTTCCGCATTCACATGTGACCTTGTATACACCTGGGAATTCTGGAAGGTTGTGAGATTGTTTATAGTTGCTGTTGCTATTGGCCCGCTTATAGCATGAAGTTGGCCACGCCTGCATCATGTTAAAGGTGCATTATGTAATAAACGTTAATGAGGCTAATTTGTTTCAGGCGAAAAAATTTGTTTTACTTGGGAAAAGGATTAAAGCAAGTACTGCATATAAAATTGTTGATATCTTTAGCATGCATATATATATATATATATATATATATATATGGCAGCAACTTGACCTGGCAATGGTTGAGAAATGGAGCACTAAAGAAAGAAACAGAGTCGGTAATGTTTGCAGCACAAGAACAGGCCATTAAAACCAATGTTATGAAGGCAAAAATTCAAGAAGACAGTAAATGTAGATTGTGCAAAGGAAAGGAGGAAACGGTAGACCACGTTATAAGTGGATGCAGCAAAATCGAACAAATTAAGTACCATAAAAGGCATGATAACGTAGCTAAGATAATCCACTGACATGTATGTAAAAAGTATGGGTTTGAAGTATGTAACTATTGGAAGCATAAAGTTCACCAGAAAGTGGTTGAAAATGAAAAAGCAAAATACTCGGGAATTTCAAAATCCAGACTGACAACAGCTTCGAATGTAATACACCCGACATCACAGTGGTTGAAAAAAGTGAAAACAAGGATGTTAAGTTTATCGAAATATCAGTACCAGGAGATAGTCGGATTGACGACAAAGAAAATTAATTAATTACAAATTATCGCGATTTGCAAATCGAAGTTGAACGAATCTGGCAAAAGAAAACGAAAGCTGTTCCCTTAATAATAGGTGCTTTAGGCGCCATCCCTAAAACATTGAAAAAACATCTAGAAGCACTCGCATTAGATGGATTAAAAATTGGGCAGATGCAAAAGGACGCTTTGTTCGGAACAGCTTTCATTTTTCAGAAAGTATTTCCACAACTCATAGGCCCTTGGGTAGACTAGAATCAGTGGAATATAACCAGCCTTTTCTTAAGACTCACAAAACAAATCAAGCTTTGATGAATATTATATATATATATATATTAGGTTAACCAAGTTATTTTATAAACTTTTGTACTTTAACTCCTAATGTATATATATATATATATATATATATATATATATATATATATGTTAAGGATACCAAACTATTTTAAACCTGGTTTTACTACATTGCCCAAGTAAGGAAACAGACAAGTAAATTAAGTTTGCGTCTGCAAGTATTGCAAGTCTAGGCGACCCACATGTAGTGCAAGTTAATGCACACACACACACACATATATATATATATATATATATATATATATATATATATATATATATATATATATATATATATATATATATATATATATATATATATATAAACGATTATATATTATTATTATTATTTTATTCACATAATCTCATTTAAAAAATGAGATTATGTGAATAAAATATTTGATCTCATTTAAAAAATTTGACTGGTGTTACAGAACAATTTAGGTTCTACTTAAGAATCTAAAAATAGTCCGTCAGGGAGGGTCGCAAAATATAGACTGTTCCATGTAATGCTGTTTTCTATAGGTTATATGCGGTGACTTCATTGATGTTTAATTGCTGTAATTAGTTGGTTATCTTCTTTGAAGTTGCACCAAGTGCACCAATAACTATTGGAATGACTTTGCTGTGAGTAGTAGAGTTCCCACTAGTGACCAGATCAAGATCAAATAAGATAAGGAATCATGACGTGATTTGTTGTTCATTTGATGACGTCATTATGGCCGTGACATCATGAAATTGGAATGTTAGTAATTTCCCTGTGGGCATATGTGTCAGTGAGGTGAGTTCTTGTGTTTTGGTTCCAAGTTTGGTTCTTGATCTTGATCTTGATCTGGTCAAGATCAAGATAAGATAAGGAATCGTGTCGTGGGTGTATGTTGTTTTCAGATGTAGATAAGTGACGTCACTGTAAAAAAGTGATGTCATTTGTTTATTGTAAATAAGTGACGTTGTTGTTTTGAATGGAAAGGGAGATATATTGGTGTATAAGGAATCATGTCATGATTAGTGGGACACTTCTGACCAGATCAAGATAAGATAAAGAATCGTGACATGAATGTTTGTTGTTATTCAGTTTGGAATTTCCCTGATGTCCTTGTCTGTCATGGACATCACTTGGTGTTTTTGGTTCGAAAAATCATTGTGGGTGTTATTTAGAGATAAGAATGTGACATTATGTGTTTGGAAATTTCTGGGGAACATAGGTCTCTCTGTGATATCACATGGTGTTTTGGTTTGGCTATGGAATTGTGGGCAATGTTTTTGAGATAAGATATCTTGGAATTTTCCCAGGGTGATACACATCCGTCATGTTTTGTATTTGGTTGTCTATAGATGGGTGTACTAATTTTCCACATACATTTTGGGGTATTTCTTTCCTGTTAAAGGGAGGGAATTCTTAGAGTAGTGATGGAGGCAGTGATTAGGCTTTTCTGAATAACTTAATTATATTCTGGTGTACCGCATCCACACACACACACATATTAGACACGAAAACTCGCTAATGTAGCCATGTTGATACTCTAATATATACCCTATGATTATTCTTATGAAAAAAAAAAACTATTCATTTTTAGAAGTATGCTTACCAACATACAAGTAATTATTGAAATTACAATTATCAATTGTTATGTTTAAGTTAAACAAAAAAAAAGCTTACATTCTTTCCAGCATGGGGACATATTGGTGCTATGTAGGTTTTCTAAATATTCAAAATTGTTGATTTTTAACATATATTCAGAGAACACAAACACAAGTCTGAAAATGCAGTTGACTTTTTCATTATAGGTTCCTGTGGCTAACATATATTCACAGCACAAAAACACACAAAACATAGGAGTTGAAAGATATCTCTGTAAATAACCAGAAAAGCTAGTTGACTACTTAATTAAGATTACTATCCGATTTGTTCTCTCTATTAATTCTTTCCTACAGTTGCTCATGCTATGCTTTCCCAAGCTTGGTGGGAAAGTCTATGCACCTTTAAGTTTAGGGTAAGTGTTATTTCCGGTTTCGAATTCCGAATGCTGTTAGAGTATAGAATTCTGACAAGGGATATTATTATTATTTTTTTAAATTGATTGGTTGCTCTCTTTATTTTATTTTTAAAATTCATATTCTAACAGAATAACTAAGCAAAATGAATAAATATATCAAATATATGTGAATTTATTTTCCAAAACTGTAGATTTCACATTAGGTCTTATCTTAAAGATATCTCTCTTATCCGGTCACCAATTTTGTTGTATGTAGGTGAGAATCGTGTGTTTTGGTTCGAACTCTTGGTTCCCATCAGAAATTATTGCTGTAGAAAATTAATGCTTACATTTCTTTTTTTAAAAAACCAATATGACTATTAAATTTATCTTCGATTCCTTGTGCTCGTAACCCATTTCTGTAACTGGAATTTATTTATTTTATTTTATTTTTTCTTTCGCATTAGTAATATTAAGTAATGAATCTGAGACAAATAAGGTTTTGAACTCGCCATAGCGTTTACTTTTAGAAACTTCTTTTGCCAGCACAACAAATAAATACTTATTTCTTATTATTTCAAATGAATATTAGCTCTGTAATATATACTTTGTTAATGTCTATGTTACCTTTCATTGGACCGTAATATTATTAACAAATTGTATTTACTGAAACTAACATACAGAAAATAAATAAATAAAGTGAAAAAGATTTTTTTTCAAACTGAATTGTTATTTTCTGAATTTTACTTTTAAAATTCAGTTTAACTACATATTCTAATGAAACTGAGCAAAATTAATGAATAAATAAAATATATGTGAATTTATTTTCCAACATGGTAGATTTCTCATTAAGTCCTATCTTAAAGATATCTCTCTTATCCGGTCACCAAATTGTTGTACGTATGTGAGAATAATGTGATTAGGTTGGAACTCTTAGTTCCTGTGGGAAATTATTTCTGTAGTAAATTAATGCTTATATTTATTTATTTTTTTAAAAAAAACAATAAGACTATTAATTTTACCTTCAATTCCTTGTGCTCTTAACCTATTCCTGTAACTGGAATTTATTTATTTTATTTATTTATTTAGCATTAATAATTTTAAGTATCTGATAAGAGACAAACAAGGTTTTGAACTCTCCACAGCTTTTTTTTTGCATTATTTTTAAGAGTTTTAGTAATGTGTCGTTGGTTTAAAATACCTAATGGCTCTGCATAATAAACAAATTCTAACAGTATTGTGACTTTTCAGGTGAAATCTTCTCCACTAAAATTCTGCTTATTAATTTAATACCTGATTATTCCTTTTCCTTCCGAGAGTTGATAGTTTCATGAAATATTTGTGGGCTTGCATGAACAAATAAGACTTTTAATTCATAGCATCAAAAAAGTCTTTGGTTACTTTCTGGCAAGAAATTTCACAAGGAAAAAATAATAAAATAATAAAAAATAAAAAACATGTTATGGTCTTACTTAAATTTGTATAGCACATCAACGATACCCAATTTGTTCATTTATATTTACACATTTTATTTGAATGAAATATTATTTACACATTTTATTTGAATGAAATATTATTTACAAATTGTATTTACTGAATCTAACATCTCAGAAAATAAATAAATTGAAAAATACATCAGAGGTTCTTCCCATACTTGTGGAATTGCCATCATGTGGTTTTGACAATGTGACTCTCATCTGAAAGTTAATTTTTCATTTGGTGATCGTTGGGAATTTATTACTGCAGTAAAATTAAGGGTTGCATATTTATTTTTTTGTAACCAATATTTATACTTCTGAGATTTATTAAAAGCACAGAATCTTTCGTTATGCTTCCAAAAGAATTTAAAAGTACATGTTATGCTTTCAGGTTTTCGGCATCCAATTACATTTAAATCAAGAACAGCCCTCTCTATTAACCTCATTAATATTTTTTATTTTTCTCTTCCTTTGCCGAGTAATATTTGATATTTGCATGTTGATTCTATCAACCACTTTCTTAGTTTGTCCAAAGATAGTGAACCAATTTCCCACTTCAGCTGATGGTTCTATTTTATGAACCAATAATTCTGTTTTTTAACTCTTTCAGGTAATTCTTTCCAACTACAAGGTGATTTCATCAATGCATATCTTACAATAATTCCATCAGAAATAAAAATTTCTTTAGGAAATAAATTTGAAGTCTTATTAAAAAAAAATTGGCAATCAATTATCAAAATGATAACTGAAAATTCGCATTTTCCACCCACTGTCGATTTTTCTTAGACGTTTTCCTTCATTCCTCTTCTTCTTAGATTACTACATATGGAACCACAAATAAATAGTTATTTATTATTATTATTATTATTATTATTATTATTATTATTATAATTATTATTATTATTATTATTATTATTTCACTGATTATTAGCTCTGATCATATATTTTATGTTAACTTTCTGTTACAAAATTCTAAACAATCAGAACTTTTCACATAGAAACTTTCAAAGAATATGTGGCTCACCCATTATTTTTACATTATCAAACACAAAACACCACACAACAGCAGCTGCAGTGGATAAACGATTACCTTTAGTCCAAAGTCACTCGACTCTATGGTATTTTCTTAGAGTACGGTTTACACTTACCATGCTCTACCATGACCGTTCCTTCAAAAATGATCCTTTTGTGCACATGCCTCAATGAGATGTTTTCACGTGCTGCTGGATATACTGTTGGTGTGTTTTTATCTTGCTTTCTGTGGGGAAAAGTAAAATTTGTATTTGTGTTATTTGGAGATTACATAAATTTTTTCTATACCCAACTTTAAGAGTTAAAGTCATGTTCTAGGATAATTATCTGTTCTCTCTCTCTCTCTGTAAAACAACCAAATTCTAACAGTTCGGATTTTCGATTATATGAGTAAATTGTTTTCAGATAACTCAAACAAGGTCAATTGGTAGCATTAGACAATTTCTAAAATAAACAATTAAATTGATATCAGTTTTCAACACTTTTTTCCCATTCCTGGCATTATTTTCACAGTTGTGATTTTTTTAAAAAATAATTAAACAGAATTGCATTAAAGTATAAAGTTGTGGATTTAAATATCAAGTTCTAAACAAAATAACTGAGAACAAAATTCACTGTGGAAAATCACAACAACAAAAGTACCTTTGTTCATTTAAGTTTACAAATGCATTTTTGTAAACTACCACCACCTAATGCTATTTTTTTCCTCCAAAGTTATTAGTATCAGTTGCAGGTGACATCACTAAAAGATATCCGCAAAAGATGAGCTCACTCATCTCCACTAGGCTGAGCAGGCAATAAGGACAAATAATATAGAATACCCTTCGAGCGAAAGAGATAAGATTTGCTTTATGATATCTCAAAGTAAGATAATCTCACATCAACCTCATATCCAACAGCATGTAGAAACATGTCCTTGAATCTCTGCATGAAAGTTTCATTTTGGAAGGAAAGGTCCGAGTTAAGGGTCAGTTAAACAGTACTATAAGGAAAAACAAATGATTCAAGTGTCTTTGCAGTTATGGCAATTCGTTCATCTCATGCAGCTATCGTATTGAGTTGTGGTGATTGGTATCCAGGAAAGTAAAGTAAAATAATGAGTGAGCCACAAAAGTCATTTAAATTTTTTTTCTTCTTTGATGGAAACCGATTATTATTTTAGAACATATATTGTGATGTATTATCCAGGACCACTTGGGATAAGTTATGCAGAAAGTGGTCTGGTATCCTCAGCTACTTGCAAAGAAGAGTTTACTATGAAATGGACCTCAGTGAGTGTTATATTATGAAATGCCAAGATGGGGAACTAATACAGGGTGTTCGGGATAAATTTGACAGTTTCGTAAGGAAAAAGAAAATCTTCTTTGTATCTATTAAATTTAATGAATTGACAAAAAAACATTACAGGCAGAGTTAATTACAATACTATCAACAAGATTTACTCAAAATAACCACCATTAGCATCGATCACAGCTTCAATTCTGCTTCGGAACCTCGAACAAGCTGATGCTACAGTCTCCCTGGGAAGGGCCGCAAAAACTGTTTTAATTTTATCCATTAACTGGGCTTTTGTATTACTGGAAGTGCGATTGGTGTCTTTTTCAACTGCGCCCCATACAAAATAATCCATGGGGTTAAGGTCTGGGGAGTTTGGAGGCCAAACATTTGGACTGGTGAAGTCGTAGAAATTTTCAGACAACCATTTTTGACTTTTCCCAGAGGTGTGGCAAGGGGCCGAATCCTGCTGCCATACATACGGCCTACCATTGGCTACCCTTGTTATCCAGGGCTTGACTACAGTTAGCAACTCCACGAACAAAGCCCGAATTCCAATGCCAGGGTTCTTCAACACCTGTTCCTGCAGATTTGCGAGGAATTCTGCTGTACGAACGCAATCAGATCGTCTGCTAGGGATCTTTCTTCTTGCTACATCCTTGTAGTCACCATTGCAAGTCTCTAGTTCATGCCTGATTGTTTTTACTGTATTCAGGGAGCATTGGGCAGCAGTCGTAATATCCTTATTTTGATGGCGGGCATGAATCATCATGATACAAGTTATTCTCTTCCATGATTCAGGTGGGTTCCAGCTATCCATCCTTTCTGACATCTTGTATATGAATGAAGAAGGGTCCAAACTTTTAAATGAAGAGATGTGTGTGTTAATACATGTAACTTACGGAAAAATATAATTAATTATAAATATATCAAATTTATCCCGAACACCCTGTATTTCACGATTCAGGAGATGATGGAAGTAAAGTTTTTAATATTAGTTGTGAAGAAGCTGAGAGATTTTCACCAAAAATATACGACATTGATAATCATTTAGTATTTTTGAAAACTAAATTACCACGTATTCGCATCATGGGGAAAATGATCACTAATCATTTAAATTCATGAATGGTAAAATTAGACTTTCAAGATTTTATCCAATTGAATAAAGATTATTTATTTTGGGACATTTACGAACATTTTACAAAAACTGTTTTTGAATATTTGCTGATAAAAGAATATGTAGAATATTTAGGTAGGCATGGTGTCATTTCAAACTGACACAATATCAAATGTATGGAAGTGTGGTTACCATGGTATCTGATTTAAAAACTCTTTTGCATGACCAGCTATTTTGATGTAATGTAACCAAGAAACAGTGAGTAACAAAAATTTTATTCATCGAACTCTTGGAAAATGTTAAGAGTCTAAACTAAATATTGTGAAATATTTTTAGGTAATTACATGTTTCGAATTTTTCTCACTGAATATACTTCTAAATAGTATTTCAGCAAAATAAAATATGCATTTGTAAACTTAAATGAACAAAGATATGTGCTTTTGTTGTTGTGTTTTTCCAAAGTGAACTTTTACTCAGTTATTCTGATTAACTTGATATTTAAATGCACAATTTATATCTTAATGCATTTCTGTTTAATTATTTAAAAAAAATGACAACTATGAAATTGATGCCAGGAATGTGGAAAAAAAGTGTTGAAAACTGATATCCATGTATTGATTATTTTAGAAATGCTCTAATGCTACCTATTGGCATTGCTTGAGTGAATTGAAAACAATTCATTTACATAATCCAAAATCCAAACTGTTAGAATTTGGTTGTTTTACAGAGAGAGAGAGAGAGAACAGATAATTATCCTTGAACATGACTTTAACTCTTAAAGTTGGGTATAGAAAAAATATATGTAATCTCCAAATAACACATATATAAATTTTACCTTTCCCCATACAAAGTAAGATAAATACACACCAACAGTTTATCCAGCACCATGTGAAAACATGCTGTTGAGTCATCTGTGCAAAAGAATCATTTTTGAAGGAACGGTCAGGGTAGGGCTTGGTAAGTGTAAACATTACTATAAGAAAATACCATAGATTGGAATGACTTTGGACTTAAGGTAATCGTTTATCCACTGCAGCTGCTGTTTTGTGTTTGGTAATGTAAAAATAATGGGTGACCCACAAATTCTTTGAAAGTTTCTTTGTGAAAAGTTCTAATTGTTTAGAATTTTAATAGCAGAATGTTACTATAAAATATACGATCAGAGCTAATATTCAGTGAAATAATAATAATAATAAATAAATAACTATTTATTTCTTGTGCCATATGAAGTAATCTAAGAAGAATGAAGGAAAATGATTATGAAAAATCGACAGTGGGTGAAAAATATGAATTTTCAGTTATTGGTGGGATAATTGATTGCCAATATCTTTTGAATAAGAGTTCAAATTTATTTCCTAAAGAAATTTGTATTTCTGATGGAATTATTGTAAGATATGCATTGACAAAATCATCTTGTAGTTGGAAAGAATTACCTGAAAGAGTTAAAAAACAGAATTCTTGGTTAATAAAATGTAACCATCAGCTGATGTTGGAAATTGGTTCATTATCTTTGGACAAACTAAGAGATTGGATGATAGAATCAACATGCAAATATCATATATCACTTGCCAAAGGAAGAGAAAAATGAAAAACATTAACGAAGTTAATAGGGAGGCCTGTTCATGATTTAAATGAAATTGGATGCCCAAAACGTGAAAACATAACGTGTACTTTTAAATGCTTTTGGAAACATAAGGAAAGATTCTGTGTGCTTTTAATAATTCTCAGAAGTATATGTTCAAAAAAATAAATATGCATCCCTTAATTTTACTATAGTAATAAATTCCCACAATCACCAAATGAAAAATTAACTTTCAGATGAGAGTCACATTGTCAAAACCATATGATGGCAATTCCACAAGTCTGGGAAAAACCTTTTCTTGTATTTTGCAATTTATTTATTTTCTGAGGTGTTAGATTCAGTAAATACAATTTGTAAATAATATTTCATTCAAATAAAATATGTAAATTTAGGTGAAAAAATTGGGTGTCGTTGATGTGTTATACAAATTTAAGTAAGACCAGAAAATTTTTTATTTTATTTTATTTATTTTCCTTGTGAAATTTCATCCACAGAGTATCCAGAGTCTATTTTTTTTCGACTCAGTGAATAAAAAGTCTTGTTTGTTCATGCAAGCCCTCAAATATTTCATGAAACTGTCAACTCTGGAAGCAAAAGGAATTATCAGGTATTAAATGAATCGCCAGAATTTTAGTGGAAATTTCACCTGAAAAGTCACAATACTGTTAGCATTAGTTTATTTTGCAGAGCTATTAGATATTTTAAGCCAACGACACGTTACTAAATCTCTTAAAAAGATTGCGGTAGAAAAACACTGCACAGAGTTCAAAACTTTGTTTGTCTCATATCCGTTACTTAAAATTACTAATGCTAAAGAAAAAATAGATTAAATAAATAAATTTCAGTTACAGAAATAGGTTAAATGCACAATGAATCTAAGGTTTTTTTAATAAATATAAGCTTTAATTTACTACAGAAATAATTTCCCACGGAACCAAGAGTTCCCACCTAAACATGATAACTCACCTACATACAACAATTTAATGACTGGATAAGAGAGATATCTTTAAGATAAGACTTAATGAGAAATCTACAGTGATGAAAAATAAATTCACATACATTTTATATATTTATTAATTTTGCTCAGTCATTCTGTTAGAATATGAATTTTAAAAGTAAAATACAGAAAATAACCAATCAATTTGAAAAAAAAAATAATAATAATTTCACTTGTCAGAATTCCATACTCTAACAGCAATCGGAATTCGAAACCCGAAATAACACTTACCCTAAACAAAATGGCACATTGAGTTTCCCACCAAGCTTGGGCAACCTTAAGATAAGACTTAATGAGAAATATTCAGTGTTGGAAATAAATTCACATATACTTTATATATTTATTAATTCTGCTCAGTTATTCTGTTAGAATATGACCTTTAAAGTAAAATACAGAAAATAACCAATCAATTTGAAAAAATATAATAATAATAATTTCACTTGTCAGAATTACATACTCTAACAGCATTCGTAATTCGAAACCAGAAATAACACTTACCCTAAATTAATGGTGCATAGACTTTCCCACCAAGCTTCGGAAATCATAGCATGAGCAACTGTGGGAAAGAATTAATAGAGAGAACCAATTGGATAGTAATCTAAATTAACTAGTCAACTAGCTTTTCTGGTTATTTACAGAAATATCTTTCAACTCCGATGTTTTGTGCAATGAATATATGTTAGCCCCAGTAACCGATAATGAAAAAGTCAACTGCATTTTCAGACTTGTATTTGTGTTCTGTGAATATATGTTAAAAATCAACAATTTGGAATATTAAGAAAACCTAGACAGTACCAAGATGTTCCCAATCTGGAAAGAAATATAAGTGAATTTTTTTTTTAACTTGAACATAACAATTGATAATTGTAATTTAAATAATAACTGCATTTTTGTTTTGGTATGCATAATTCTAACACTGAATAGTTTTTTTTTCATAAGAGTAATCATAGCGTATATATTAGAGTATCAACATTGATACTATAGCGAGTTTTCATGTCTAATATGTGTGTGTGTTTGTGGGATACCAGCATATAATTAAATTATTTAGAAAATCCTAATCACTGCGGCGATCACGACTTTAAGAATTCCCACCCTTTAACAGGAAAGAAATAACCCCAAAATGTATGTGGAAAATTAGTACACCCATCTATAGACAACCAAACACAAAACATGACGGATGTGTATCACCCTGGGAAAATTCCAAGATATCTTATCTCAAAAACATCACCCAGAATTCCATAGCCAAACCAAAACACCATGTGATATCACAGAGAGACATATGTTCCCAAGAAATTTCCAAACACATATCGTCACGATTCTTATCTCTAAATATTACACACAATGCAATAAGCAAACTAAAAACACCACATGATGTCCCTGACAGACAAGGGGCCCCAGCGAAATTCGAAACATTCCAAACTCTATAACAACTAATATTCACGTCACGATTCCTTATCATATCTTGTTCTTGATCTCTTCAGAAGTGTCCCACCAATCACGACATGATTCCTTATACATTAATATATCTCCTTTTCCATTCAAAACAATAACGTGACTTATTTACAACTAACACATGATGTCACTTTTTTACAAATAACATTGGCATCACTTATCTTCATGTGATAACAACAAACATTCACGTCACTATTCCTTATCTTATCTTGATCTTGATCTGGTCAGAAGTGTCTCACCAACTGCGACACAATTCCTTATAAACTAATATATCTCCCTTTCCATTCAAAACAACAACATCACTTTTTTACAATAAACAAATGACGTCACTTATCTAAATCTGAAAACAACACACACCCACGACTCGATTCCTTATCTAATCTTGATCTTGTTCTGGTCACTAGTGCCCCACCAATCACGTCACGAATCCTTATCTCTACCATCACCCATAATTCCATACGCGAACCAAAACACAAGAACTCACCACACTGACACATATGCCCACACGGAAATTCCTAACATTCCAATCTCATCACGTCACGGCCACAATGACATCATCAAATGAACACCGAATCACGTCATTATTCCTTATCTTATCTTGATCTTGATCTGTTCACTAGTGGGACCCCTATTACTGTTGTGTTTAAGGCTCAGCCTGCCAATTTCTATTGCCTGATCTCGATATTTAGTAACTTTTTCCAGTTCTTTGTTGTTAATGTTGTTATCGCTGGGTACTGCGATATCAATGATCCAAACCTGTCGATGTTCGGTAATTGTGATGTCAGGTCTATTGCGTTCCAAATGCCGATCAGTTTGTATTCTAAAGTCCAAGAGAATTTTTAGTTTTTCGTTTTCCAATACAGTCTTTATTTCATGCTGCCACCAGTTATCAGAGATAGGAAAGGCATATTTTTTCCATACATGCCAGTGAATTATTTTGGCCACTTGATCATCGCGGTATTTATAGTCAGCTTGAGCTATTTTGCTGCAGGCACTGATTAGATGTTCTCCAGTCTCATCTCTGTGATCGCATAATCTGCATTCTCTGTTATTATTGATGTTCAGAATTTTCGTTTTCATTGCATTAGTTTGTAATGCCGGTTCTTACGCCGGTGCTAGAACAAATCCTTGTTTCTTTTTTAATATAACGGTATTGCGTTTACTGCCACCTTTATCAGTATCTCAAAGAATTGGCGGTGCAAGGGTTTCACTTTCATGCTCAAATATCGGTGATTTTCTTGTTTCTTTTTGTAATAATGATTTGTTTCCTGTTGCTTTTAGAAGGCACTCTTGTGTAATTGCTTGAAGCATTGGCTAAGAGCTATTGTCGATATAACTGCTTGGACTAATTCTTTTTCATCCACAGTCTGTCTCACTTACAGCAGACCCAGTCCACCTATTCTGCTCGGTAGGTACAACCGGTCAACATCACTTCGTGGTTGTAATGCATGATGTATAGTCATTAATTTTCTAGTTTTTCGGTCCAGTTTGTGCAGGTCTTCTTTTGTCCAATCTATTATGCTAGCTGTGAATCGGATCACTGGTATAGCCGAAGAATTCATTGCTCTAAGTGTGTTTAATCCATTTAGTTTTGTTGTCAGATTATTTCCAAATCTTTTGGTGTATTCTGTTGCTGACTGTTGTTTAACTTTAGAGTGGAGAATATCATTGGCTTCTAATATTCCTAGGTATTTATTGTGTTAGTCAGCTGAAATTGCTTTTATATATTTCTCTTGATCAAAATTAAAATTGCTAGTGTCATTAATTTTTCTTCGTTTAATAGATAAAAGTGCTTATTTATTTAAACCCAATTCCATTTTGATGTCCTGACTGAAAATACGAATCATATTCACTTAAATAGTCTATTTGGCGGGCCGATAATCCATATCACTTCACGCCATCAGTATACAACAGATGAGAAATTTAAATCAAGTTCTGTTTTGTTTAGAATCATAGATAAAGGTATCGAAGAAATGTTGAAGAGCAATAGTGACAAGGAATCACTTTGTAAAATGTCACGTTTAATACTGATGTCCCCGAATCGCTCATTATTCACAATTAAAGTTGTTTTCAATGATTTCATAGCAGCAGCCAGAACGAACATTTTTGCTAATTCCTAATATTTGTAGTGATTTTATGATCCAGGAGTGTGGAAGGGAATCAAATTCTTTCTTGTAGTCTATCCATGCCATGTTTAAATTAGTTTTTCTTCTTTTTGAATTTCTGAGAATGAATTTATTACTACGGATCTGGTCTTTTGTTCCTATTGATTTTTAAAAATTGTCTTTTTGTTCAATCGGATAAATCTAATAATCTGATAAGTAGTCGTATATGAAATTTGCAATGATTCCAGTGAACAGCTTAACCATAGTCGGTAAGCATGTTATATTTAATATAACATGCGGTTCCCAATAGTAACAAAAGAAGAACTATCACTGGCAATTCAACAGATTAACCCTAACCGGGAATAGACGGAATCAGACCAAAAGACATCAAGAAACACTCAACCAACCTATGTCCAGTTATACAAAAACTGTGAATAAAATCTTCGAAACGGGGCACTTACCTGAAACATTAAAGACTGCATTAATCACACCCATACATAAACCTGGAAAAGGAAACATTATAAGTAATTACAGACCCATCGCCACGTTGTCTGTAATTAACCAAATCATGGAGCGCATCGTGCATCGCAAACTCGCCATGTACGTTGAAATATTTCAAATCATACACAAAACTCAACATGGCTTTCAAAAAAATAAAGGAATAGCAACACTTTTGGAAGATTTCACAGACTAATAAACACTGCTAATAACAAAGACTAATAAAGACTAATAAACATTGGATAAAAACAGAATAACAGTAGTCGTATTCATTGACCTAACAAAAGCATGTGACATATTAACACACAAAACCTTGTTACCGAAACTAAGGCGTATCGGAATCGGAGATATTCTACTCCAGTGGTTTAACACGTACATGAAAAACAGGAAGCACATCACATAGGATCAAAGTACAGCAAAGAGGTACCAGTAAACTGTGGAGTATCGCAAGGAGCTGTCCTGTCTCCCATTCTATTTAATACACACACACACACACACACACGACATAAGCCATCCTCCCCTAAAAAGTAAAATCTTGCAGTACGCAGACGATACATGCCATGGTATCCATTAACTAGAACGTAAATATCGCTTACACAAATATGCAACACGACATCAATCATATCGCTAACTGGTTAACCAAAAACGGCATATATATAAACCCTGGAAAAACAAAGCTATTCAATAACCCCCAAAACCTTACACATAAAAACTAAATATCTCACTATCCGACATTCAACCCCCTTTACGCAAAGTGCTGAGCCTAAAACGACAACCATCACACAGGTGAAAACAACACGCTATCTCGGACTCCATTTCGATGCTGATCAAAGTTGGAATAGCCTTATAAACTACCTAAACAACAAACTCAGGATAATAGCAAGCAAACTATATCGATTAAAAGACATTGCCCCGACACACACAAAACTAATCTATAAAGCATTATGTAAAAACATTTTAAGATATGCGATCACATCATACGCATTCTGCGCAGACTACAGACTTAACAGGATATGGTTGCAAGATAAAATAGTAAAACTGATATTCTGGGAACAACCCACACTCATGCAGGAAGCACGGACAAAACACAAAATATTTAAGGTGAAACAATTATGCCCCTACACAGTTATGTTAAAACATTACTTCAGTCCAACCTATAGAGCATAGGTTCCCAAATTGGGCGCTGAAGCCTTGTAGGGGGCTATAGTGGGATCAGAAGCATTTGGGGTATTCAGACGGTCATGGGGTCGGTGGCTCTTTATAGAAAAAATTAATAATATATATTTAAAAATTAATTATTTTCGTGATTTTGCGTTTAGATAATCATTTAAAATTTACATCTCATCCAAGATGTATCATATGTAACCAAATGCATTTAATGTACGTATCACATGTAAACCAATGCATGTAATGTAAGTATCATATGTAATCAAATGTATGCAATATAATAAAATACAAATAATAAAATAAAATAAATGTAAATAATGGTTTACACTGTATGTTTGTGAGAATTAGGAAATAGAATATTTTGATTGCATATGTGTAAATACTGTTTTAAGTAACTGTGATTGTTACTTTAAAAAAAAATAGTAAACTAAAACATGTAATATTATACAACTTATGTAACTCTGAACAATATAATTGTAAATTATTACTATGATTGTTACTTTAAAAAAAAATAATAATAAATAAAAAATAAAAAACTGTTATCATCATTACTATTTAAATCTCATTATATGTAGCACAAAGTGCTGAACCTTATAAAATAATATACTGAATTGATGATCATTGTACATATGTAAATATCTGAAAGAACAATAAAAAAAAATTATTATTATAGGATGGCACTGTGTAGGCAACGAACGGTTGCATTGTTGTATTGCTGTTCCAGTTTTTATAGTTTTAATGTAGCTCTAACCCCTTTTATTAATTTAAAAGTGACTGAAATTAAATCTTCTTGTCACGCTGAAGAGAGTGATATATAATTCATCAAAATCAGCCAAGTGGAATCCAAAATCTGAGTTTGCTGAAAATTGAGCACAGTTCACGGTGGTCACTAACGAGCATAGAACAAAGGACGTCGCCATCTTTACAGTTGTCCAAGGGAAGAAAGGTGAGCCATGAAGTGCAACAAGTGCCTGAAGGAATTATAGTCCGACGGAAGTCATATAACCTGCAGGAAATGCGTTGGGAATCTTCACTTTACATGTTCCGGAACCTAAGAAACAGCATGGCAACGCAAATCCATTGCCAAGCGAGAGGAATGGAAATGCCTATACTGCAGAGAAGACAAAGAAATGCCTCCACCCATGACGCAGCTGATTACGCTGGAGGAAGAATCGAACAATGAACTGAACAAACAAAAAAATACTGGTGAGTCTTATCATTTGAATTCCGTAAATTTAATACTAGATAAAGATTTATAAAATATACACGCCAGAGTACTAGATCTTGTCCAAGAACTATTTGATAAACAGAATAAAAACAGAAAAAAAGAATAGCGAATATGAAGAGTTTGTTAAATTTAATAATTCAACAGTGGAAGAAGTCTTACAAATGGTAAAAGACATTAAAACCAGCATTAACTGACAGGCAACAAATATTGATAAAAGACACATCCGAATTCCGTCAAGAATTTAATTCCCTGAAACAACAATACGAAGTTTTAAATCAACAACAGCATAAAGAAGACCTTGCCATAAACGGTCATCCAGAAACTGAATCCACAGAAAATCTGAGACGTAGTTTTAAAGTTAGGCCATGCAATTGACATCCCCCTACAGCATAATGATATTCAGACCATAAATCGGATTCCCAGGAAAAACAAAAAACAAGGCTCGCGATGAGCAGCACCAGTCATAGGTCGTCTCACAAGCAAGGTTACAAGAGACAATCACATAAAAGCCAGCAGACTGAAAAAACTAGTAGTCAAGGATTTAAATGCATCGTAAGACAATATGCCAATATTTCTATCTGAGTATTTAACACCTTTCAATCAGAATCTTTTGAACCAAGCAAGAAAAGAAATGAAAAAACAGAAAATAAATGATCAATTTTTGTGAATCAAAGATGGCAAGATACTCTTGAGAAATGCACAAACTTCAAAGTCTACAAATAAAAAGCTCGGAAGACATAGATAGGCTGCCAGAGTGATATAAAAGACTCCAATTTTGTTCAAAAAGAAGATCTCAACACAACAAAAATGAATGTGTACCATCAGATAGATATAATCACACCGGAATACAACAGCAATTGTACTTTCGACTCGTTTGATGCATGGAAACAACACACTGTACAAGCGAGAGGTCTCTCAATCTTTCATATTAACATCAGAAGGATCTGAAAACATTGGTTATTGTTACAGGCTTATCTGAGGAATTACATCGGTATTATTGATATATTGGTCCTAACAGAAATATCCATAACTAATGACGAAGCGACTGCTTTTTCGAAATTCCAGGCTTGCAACAACATAGATCATGCTGCCAAATAAAAAGAGAGGGTTTAATATTAATACTTATCTAACATAAATTAAGAGCTAACATAAATTAAAAAATATAAACATAAATTAATGGAACACGTTCAAAGAATGAAAACAGAAAGAATATCAAATCAAGCCTTAAAGTACAAGCCATTAGGAAAAAGAAAACCAGGACGTCCTCTTAAACGATTCAACGATGACTTCTAAGGCCGGAACAGGCCATGCTAGGCCTAATCCTTGATTTGCATGATGATGATGATGATAAAATTAATAGCACAAAAAGAAACGGCCTATTTGTTTGAGCATGCTGAAACCCGTTGCCTCGAAATCACTAATACCACCAATAGACAGCATCCCATAATTCTAAATGCTATTTAGAGACCACCAAACCTAAACATGATAAAATTCTTACACGAACTCAATTGCTGGCTTTCAAGACAAGAAATATGCTCAACCGAATACCTAATGACAATCGGCGACATGAACATAAATATTGCTAACGAAAACCAGAACAACACTGTACAATACCTAGACACACTATCCATGTATAATCTAATACCAACAATAACATCATGTACTAGAGAAGAAATATTCGGGAATACTATCAGTGCTTCACTAGAGAAGAAATATTCGGAAATACTATCAGTGCTTCCTGTCTAGATCATATAAACGTCCGAGCACCACCAATCAGTTACACTGCATCAGTCATAAAGTGCAAAGTAGCAGACCATTACTTCACCGCTCTAAACCTGCACACCAAGACAATATCCATGCAACGCCCCACAGAAGAAAAGCAACACAAAACAATAATAGATGAAGAAATAGTCAACCCACGAAATAAGAAAAACAGACTGGGAACACCTGGCATCAGATTAAGCAGATATCTTATACAACAACATTAAACTCACACTGGAGGAAATATATAAGAAAGCTACAAAGAAAGTCTGAATTCCTTCATAAAATCTTTGGATAACACAAACTTTAATCCTAGAGATACACAGAAAGGGCGCTTTATGGAAAGAATTAAAGTGATATCCAAATAATACAGCTTTAAAAACTGAATATAAGATAACAAGGAATCGCCTTACAACACAAATCAGAAATGCCAAAAGAAGCTACTACACAGACAAACTAACCTCTGCACAAAACAAAATAGTAGGGGAGCCTCTTCTGACAAGATCAAGATCAAGATAAGATAAGGAATCGTGACGTGATTGGTTGATGACGTCACTGTGTGCATGGCTTCATGGGTCTGGAATGTTTGGAATTTCCGTGTGGGCAACTGTGTCACTGCCTTCAGCTCTTGTGTTTTGGTTCGCGTATGGGATTATGGGTGATGATAGAGATAAGGATTCGTGTTGTGATTGTTAGTGCAATTCTGAGAAGATGAAGATCAAGATAAGATAAGGAATGGTGACGTGGAGTGTGTTGTTTTCAGATGTAGATAAGTGACGTCATTTTTTATTTGTAAATAAATGTCGTCATTTGTTATTTGTAAATAAGTGACGTTGTTGTTTTGAATGGAAAGGGTGATATTAGTGGATAAGAAATCGTGTCGTGATTGGTGGACACTTCTGACAAGATCAAGATCAAGATAAGATAAAGAATCGTGACGCAAATGTTTGTTATGAGATGTAGATAAGTGACGTCATTGTTTTGAATGGAAAGTGAAATATTTTAGTGTATAAGTAATCGTGTTGTCATTGGTGGGCACTTCTGACAAGATCAAGATCAAGATAAGATAAGAATCGTGACGTTATGTCTTTGTGCGGTATTTGGTTTGCTATGGAATTGTGGGCTATGTTTTGAGATAAAGATATCTTTGAATTTTCCCAGGGTGACACACATCCGTCATTGTCGTCTGTGGGAATTCTTAGAGTATGTCGTGATGGCGGGTGTGATTAGATTTTTCTGAATAATCAATTATATACTGGTGTCACTCAAACATACGGTTTTTTTTTAATTGATTTTATATAGATGGTTGTACTAATTTTCCAATACATTGAGGGTATTTGTTTCCTGTTAAAGGGTGGGTATTCTTAGAGTAAGTCGTGATGGCGGCAGTCTTTCGAGCTTTTCTGAATAATTAATTATATACTGATGTCACTCAAACACACATACTTTTTTTTTCCAAACCATATGTATTTTCTTCTATATTCATATTCTAATCAAGTTCATATTTTATTCATAATTCATCCGAATATTTTGATTTGTCTAAATTAAGATCATAAAGTTCAATAAATAAATAAATAAACAAATCGTATGTGAATTCACGATGATTTCAAAAGTGTTTTTACTTAAGCATACATACATAACACATCAAAGACACTGTTTGTTCTTTTAAGTTTACATATTTATTTCACAGATATTATTTACATTGCAATATGCAAGAAATAGGAATTGAATTTACATATATCACCAATGCAAATGGTGTTTTTCTTGGCGTAACATTTCTTTGATGAGGCAAGTTTGGTTGCCTGCTTTTGATACTATTTCCCATATGATTATGGAAATTTCTCCAGTCACTAATATTAGCAGTACTGCTATAAAAGCAAGTAACTGCCACTTTTGCGATGTTTCTTGATTTTCACCTGCAAAGAAAAAAAAATCATTGATAGTAATGGAAAAGTTAGTTCTTCTTCTTCTTCTTCTGCAGCTTCTCCCACTTAAGTGGGGTCACTGTTTATTATGAGTCTACTCCACACCTTCCTGTCTTGGGCTGTCACCACATCCAATTTCTTCACCTTCAAGTCCTCTTCTACCAGCTCCCTCCATCTCTTCTTTGGCCGCCCACGCTTCCGCCTTCCTTGCACATCCATCTGCATGACCCTTCTTCCCACATATTCGTCCTCCCTCCTCATCACATGACCAAACCATCTCAAACTTGCCTCCTGTATTTTCGCTCCTAAGTTCGTAACTTTCACTGTTCCCCTGACATAGTCATTTCTCAGATGATCCTTTCTGGTCACACCGCACATCCACCTAAGCATTCTCATCTCTGCTACTTCCATCCTGCTAATGTTATTTTTCCTCAGGGCCACAGTTTCTATAGCATATGTCATAGCTGGGCTCACTACTGTCCTATAAATTTTGCCTTTCAGATTGATCGGCACCCTCTTATCACATAACACTCCAGCCATCTCCCTCCAGTTCCTCCAACCTGCTTGTATCCTGCATCCCACTTCCTTCTCACCTCCTCCATCTTCTTCCACTGTCGCACTTAAGTATCTAAAGTCTCTCACCTTCCTGATAACATTTCCTTCCAGCTCCAGATCTGTCTCCTGGCCACCGCCCACTGCGCAACACATATACTCTGTCTTACTTCTGCTCAGTCTCATACCTCTCTCTTCCAGTACTTTTCTCCATCTTTCCAGTTTAGTTTCCGCTTCTTCTCTTAAATCTACACACAGCAAGATGTCAACAGCATACAACATTGTCCAAGGTGCATCTTCTCTCACCTCCTCTGTTACCACCTCCATCACAATGTTAAACAGAAACGGACTTAATGCTGACCCTTGATGCAAGCCAACTGTTACTTGAAAACTTTCTGTCTGTCCCAAACAGGTCCGAACACTTGTCTTCATATTTCTGTACATTTCCTGCACCAACCTGACATATTTCTCCGGCACCTTCTTCTCCCTCAGACACCTCCAGACATCTTGCCTTGGCACACTATCGTATGCTTTCTCCAGATCAATAAATACCAGATGTAGCTCCCTTTGTTTCTCTCGATATTTTTCCATCATCTGTTGTGACCCAAAGATAGCATCAGTTGTTGATCTTCCAGGCATGAAGCCAAATTGTTCCTTTGCAATCTCCACCTCCTCACTCAATCTACCATCAAGAACCCTTTCTAGGATCTTCATTGTGTGGGACATCAACTTTATTCCTCTGTAATTTTTACAGTCTTGTGCATCCCCTTTACCCTTGTAGATGGGAACAAGAGTACTCTCCCTCCATTCCTCGGGTATATTTTCCTGTTGGCAAACTTTCATGAACAGGTCCCACAGCAGGTCAATTCCCTCTTCCCATAGTGCCTTCCATGCCTCCACTGGAATTCTGTCGGGGCCCACAGCTTTTCCATTCCTCATCCTCTTCATGGCCTCCGTCACTTCCATTCTACTGATGTTCTGCACCATCCCCTCAGAAGGCTGCCCATCTCCTCTGTGAGTCCTTGCATTTTCCTCATTCAGAAGTCCCTCAAAGTATATTTTCCATCTGTTTCTTATGTCTACATCCCTCCATAATACTCTTCCTTCAGCATCTTTGATCTGCCTCACATGTAAGATGTCCTTAGCTGCTTTATTTCTACATTTCGCTAGTTGGTAAATTTTTCTCTGTCCTTCCTTTGTTTCTAATTGATCATACAGATCTTGATATGCCATGGCCTTCGCCTGTGCCACAACTCTCTTGGCTTCTTGCTTTCTCTCTTTGTACACCTCTCTGTCCTCTTCCACTCTTGACTCATCCCACTTCTGCTTTGCCTTCCTCTTAGCTGTCACTGCCACTTGTACATCATTATTCCACCACCAACCCTCCTTCTGCTCTCTAATCTTTCCAGATGTCTCACCAAGCACCTCGATTGCACAGCTCAGGATTACTTTTGAATTATGTTTCCACCAATTTTGTACACTTTCCAGTCCATCCGAAATCCTCTCTAACACCCTCTCCCTAAAACGATTCCTTACACTTTCTTCTTTTAAGCGAAACCACTTAATTTTCTTCATCCCATGGCTTCCAGAGGTTCTTATCTTCGATCTTATTTTAAAGTCTGCGCACAGCAGTCGGCGTTGCTGTGCCACTTGATCTGTTGGAATTACTTTACAATTTGTCACAACCATAAGATGTTTTCTTCTAGTCAAAATGTAGTCAATTTGTGAGCTGTTGTTACCACTTCTAAATGTTATAAAATATTCTTCCCTCTTGAAGAAAAACGAGTTCACAATTGCCAGATCAAACGCTACTGCAAAGTCCACAACCCTCTCTCCTTCCTGGTTCATCATTCCCACTCCGTGGCCACCATGCACCCTTTCACAGTCTCTATTCTGTCTTCCTATGTGCCCATTCAAGTCTCCTCCGACAATCACCATCTCATTTTCTTCCAATTCCCTCATTTCTTGATCTAACACGTTCCAGAACTCATCTTTTTCCTCTGCTGTACAACCAACTTGTGGGGCATATACACATAATACGACCACCCGCTCTTCTCCAAGACCCAATTTCATTCGCATGATCCTGTCGTTCCTTCTACCCACGTCCAGTACTTCACCCTTCATTTTGCCACACACCACAATTCCTACACCATTTCTTCCCTCGTCATTAGCTCCAGAATAGAACAATTTATATCCATCTCCCAGTTCCTTTGCCTTTCCCCCTTTCCACCTTGTCTCCTGCACACATAAAATGTCCAACTTCCTCTTCCTCATCATGTCTGCCACCTCTCTTCCCCTTCCAGTCATGCTTCCAACATTCAGTGGTCCCACTCGCAACATCCTCTCCACCTCCTGGGCTCGCTTCTTTAACCGCACCCGCACTTGATTCGGTAGCCCTCGTTCACTTCTCATAGCTGTAGGGCGATGTGGCTGCGCGTCGCTTAAAGGTACGCCCTAGCCCTTATATCATTTTCTCTTGGACTCATAATCATAGTTTGAGTTGGCACTGAAGTTTTACGACCGGATGCCCTTCCTGACATCAACCCTCGCATTTATCCGGGCTTGGGACCGGCACCTATTGAGGCTAGCTTGCCTCCTTCGGTGGCTGCATAAGACGGAAATGACTTAGCAAGATAGGAAAGACTCACCCCTAGCCCTCGAATACTCTAATAGCATCAGGGGGAAGGAGCAAGGAGAGGAGAAAGAAGCAAAGAAAGAAGAGGAGGGACCAGTCTACAGAATAATATAACAGATATATATTACATGAAGTAAGGCATGGTCCAGCATCAGGTACCTCGGGTTTGCCATGCCCGTACTCACTAAAGTGAGCCCTTGAGGATAGTAATGGAAAAGTTAGTAGATTACTATAATCTACTAACTTTTCCATTACTATCCTCAAGGAAAATGTAATGGAAAAGTAATGGAAAAGTTAGTAGATTACTATAATCCTAATACAGTAGTTAGTTTTGGAAGTATCAAAGCTTTACAGAAACATACAAATTTGCCACATGAAGCCGTGAAAAGTTGGTTAGCAACACAACCTACTTATGTGAGACAAAACCCATTAGAAGAAAGTTTAAACGCAATCAAATCAAAGTCTCGACACTTTTACACACTTTTCAATGTGATTTGACAGATATGTCATCCCTTGCAAAAGAGAATGGGGGTGTGTGTTTCCTTCTTGTATGCATTGATTGTTTTTCCCGATTTGCGTGGGTTCGAACACTGAAGAAGAAATCAGCAGACGATGTTGTTAATGCTTTCGAGTCTATTTTTAAAGAGGAAGTGCCATGTTACATAAACACTGATCAAGGAAAAGAATTTTGCAACAAGAAAGTTCGTGCATTGTTTAATATCCATTTCTACACGACCAGGAGCGAAATGAAAGCACCCATTGCAGAAAGATTTATCAGAACATTGAAAACAAAGATCTACAAGTGGATGACGTATACTAAAAGTAAAAGTTATACAAATGTATTGCCGACCCTTGTACATACATACTTATAACCTCACACCACACCGCACTATCGGTATGGCTCCTTCCCAAGTTAACCTTCACAACGAGGATCGTGTTTGGAAATATTTGTACGGAACCCAAGAGGAGGCTAGCAAACCAAAATTTCAAGTAGGTGATAGTGTAGTTTTAAGTGATGATACCCACAAATTTAGAAAAGGGTATTGGGGTAACTGGACACGAGAAATGTTCACTATTGCTCAGGTTATTAATAGAAACCCTGTAGTATACAGAGTTCGCAGTCGGGACGGAGAGATAGTGGAGGGAACTTTCTACGAAGCTCAACTGCAAAAGGCTAATATACCCAATGAACTTCCGGAAGACGCGTATCTAATCGAACAAGTACTTAAGCAGCGCAAACAGAAAGGAAAGCTTCAGTATTCTGTTAAGTGGCTCGGTTATCCCTCATCGTATAATTCTTGGGTTCGTAGCGAAGATGTTTTACTTAACCCTCCCCAGTAATGCCAGTATGAAAATGTTTCCTACAAACACGCAAACGAAATTTCAAGTGGAATTACTACACGAGATCAGACTTAAAGGTAAATGGGAAGTTGCTCTTGCCGAAATTCATCTTCCGGGAGAATTTAATAACATAGATTCCGGTTACGATGAGTTTCATATGATACGTGCAATTGGTGGAGGAGTCAACAATATCGACAACAACAACATCGCAGGAAATAAAGTTTTCGAAAAGTCTAAAGAAGGATTTTACAAAGTGTACAAGATTCCCCATGGCAGTTACAATTCACCCTCTGAAGTTCTTCAAGCAGTGTTTGATGTGAGTTCTGTGATTACTGGAAAAAAGAACCCAAACAACACTATTTCTCTGAGAGTTCCAAAAGATTACAACCTGTTGTTTCCCAAGGAGGCCGCAGGTTTGGGCCTTCTACTGGGTTTTAATCAGATTGGTGTTAAACTGAAAGGTACAATCACAGGGAAATATCCAGTTGATATAAAGAGGGGTGTAGCCGCATATTTTGTTTATTCTGATTTAATACAAGAACAGATAGCTGGTGATACATGTGCACCATTGTTACGAGTTGTTCAGTGCAGCACTAAGTGCTCCTTCGTTTTTGCTCAACCTGATTATTATCCGTTACGAAAACAAACATTTCAGTCAATTAGCATTGAAATTCGTTCTGACAGCGGCGAATTGTTCCACTTTCGTGGTGGCAAGACAATAGTTAAATTACAGTTCCGACAAGTGAAGGATGACTGATTATCTCAGATATTCCACATTGCAGGCAGGTGGGGCTCAAATGTTTACGGGCCCCCCCAATACAGCGTGGGTACGGATTAGGTAGCATTTTCAGAAGTGCCTTCTCCTTTCTAAGTCCACTTTTAAAACCTGCAGCTCAATTTGTCGGTCGTCAAGCCTTAAAAGCCGGTCAGCATATGATAGGAGATGTCTTGGAAGGGGTACCTGTACGTCGAGCCTTTATAAACAGAGCATCAGAAGCTGGGAAAACCATTGCTGAAAAGGCTCAGAGTCGATTACTTCAGAGAGGTCAAGGAAGCAAGAAGAAAAAAACGAATACTAAAAAACGCAAGCGAGATGACATCTTTTGCTGAGGATATGATGTCAGAGTTAGATCTTTTTTCCCACCCTCGTGTCAACATGTGTGTGGAAAGAAGTTCTTATGTTACCTACCAACCAATATCCAGTACTGACAGTGGAGGTCCTGTGGAATTTTACATACCAGGTACATCTGAAGAATACTTGGATTTGGGAAACTCATACCTACGTGTTCGTGTGCGCATCACCGACAATGATAATAAACCTATCGAAGATTCTTCAGTTGGTGTTGTGAATAATTTTTTCCATTCCCTGTTCAGTCAAATTGACGTTTTTCTCCAAGATAAACTAGTGAATGTGGCATCAGACACGTATCCTTATAGGGCTTATATTGAAAAACCTACTAAATTATGACAGAGATGCTAAAAACAGTCAACTCACAAATGAACTATTTGTTAAAGATGATGTGGCTAATGTTAGTGATATGTTTACCAAAAGTGAATGTGGGATGCGTAGACGACAAGCTCGAATTAACCAATCAAAAAGTGTCGAGATGCTTGGGCGAATACACGCTGACATCATGCATCAAGACCGGTACTTGATCAATAACGTTACTGTTCGTGTTCGTATGGTTCGCAGTTCTCCCGAATTTTGTTTACTGGCTGCAAATGCTGATTCTAAGGCTAAAGTGCAAATTGAAGAGGCTACACTTTTTGTCCGCAAAGTCAAAATAAATTCAAAGATTCAACTGGCTCACCTGTCTGTGTTAGACAAGTCAAACATGATATACCCATCAATCGTGTGCAAGTGTCTTATTTTTCAATTCCCAAGGGTATGTCAGATGCCACACGAGACAATCTGTATGTCAAATACTAGGTGAAATACCATCTAGATTAATTATTGTGATATAAATATAGTGATGGATTTAATGGCACTTTCGACATAAATCCATTTAATTTTCATCATTTCAATCTGAATTTTCTTGTAGTGACCGCTGACGGTATTCAGTATCCCTCACAACCTTTGACTCCGAACTTCAAAGAAAGGCATTACAGCAGATGTTACATGTCACTATTCACATCACTAGGTAAATGGAACAGAGACTGTGGTAATGACATTTCTTATGAAGAATACGTAAAGGGAAACGTTCTCTATGGATTTGACTTATCGCCAGATCAAAATGCCGTTGCCCCCCATGTCAGCCTGTTAAGAAGAGGAAGTGTTCGACTCGAAGTTAAATTTGCTCAACCTCTTCCTGTAAACATCACAGTGGTTCTTTATGCAGAATTTGAGTGTACGTTATCCGTAACAAAGGATCGTTCTGTGTTACTGGACTATGAACACTGACAATTAGTAAGCATACTAGAGTTAGAACCCAGTACGAGAAAAGTGGGTTTAGGAGTTTGTGCTCGTGATGAATTGCCACAATATCCGATCAGAAAACAACAGTCGATGTTCGTCGTGAACACAGATCCGACATGGTTGCCAGGACAACATTGGCAAGCTATCTATATTAAAGACAAACACGGTGATTTTTTCGATAGCTTCGGTCGTCCACCCGAAAACGATATTGTTAACTTTCTGAATATTAATACTAATAAATGGTATTATAATTCTGTAGCTGTACAAGCTAAGGAATCTGTCGCTTGTGGTTTGCATTGTGTGTATTTTTTAATATTGAGATGTCGTGGTCTTTCTATGCAAAATATTATTAGCAAATATTATTCTAAGGATTTGTGGTTAAATGATATTGTAGTAACTAATGCTGTTACAGATCATTTACTGAAAATAAAAAAATAATTAAAAAAAAAAAAAGAATAATAATTGTTTTTTTTTCACTTACCATTTTTTCCAAACCAGTTTCTTATTCCCACGCAGCTTTCGGGGAGATAGAGAGATGAATTTGGTACTCCTTCTTCGAGCTCTCTTGCGGGAAGGGATTGGATTGGAAGCATTTTCTTCACTGGGACTGGCTGACGTTGATGGTTGATGGGAATGGTTCTGGGTATTTGGTTTGTTCAGTAAAGGTTCTGGACGTGGTATTCTATGTTCCTGTTGCTCTCCTTCTGTGAGAGCCAATTGGTTTTTCAACCCTAAATACTTTTGCAGAACATTTAAATATGCTTTTACTTTTTCATCTGTATGTTTATTTCTTATTTTTAAAATAGCACTCATTTCGTCATCAAGTGTATACAATTCACGCTCCTCTGGTGATTGGAGAAGCGTAAATTTTTTAAACATATTCATTTTCTAATAAGTGAAGTCAATAAAGGAACAATGATACTGCCTAATAATGGGAACAGTGCTCCTCCGTGCTGTAAAACCAATTTTCTTCTGGTTATGAAGGGAATCGATTTGTTACTTAGTGCTCTTATATTTTTTTTTCCTTCGTAGGCGTGACTTTTGCTTGTTTTTTAGTGGAATATTTCCACATAATACATTTTTGCAAATCTCACAGAGTGTGGTGATTTGGCTGGAGGTGCAATGTTTTAAAGCATCATTTGCTTGTTTGGGAGAGGAATGAGATAAGTACTTGATGAGATATTCATAGCGTTTGAGTCTATCAGCCATTCAGGGATAAATACTGTATTGGGTTCTTCTCCTGGCAAAATCCGTGACCTCAAGCGTAAAATATCAGGTGTTTCCTGTCTAAAGTCTAAAACTAAATATGAGTGGGGTTCCCGTGTTGCGTCTTTATAAATCTGAACTAACACGTTCGTTTGTCCTGGAAATACTTGGGAAGCTAAATGAGAAAACTGCAAAGAGTCTCGGGGATTTTTAAAAGCAATAACATAATGACTATTGAGAGAAAATGTACGAAAATGTGTACCTTTACAGAATAAATTTTGTGTCAGTAGAATGACACTAAGGTTACGGTGATGTGAACCTTTTATGAATACATCAACTATTTCCGTGCTGTCCTTAGCCTGGTGAACCAAATCATCGATTATGAGTAAATTTCTCACATTAGAATCAAATTCAGGTAACTTCAAACCATTCACGAATTCTATATTGGTAAATTTTTTAAATTTATCTTGATTTTCACTGTAACAGTAAACGATTCGTTCCGTGGTGGTTTGATTAGTTGATTACAATGTTCTATGAGAGACAACACGAATGTTGTTTTTCCTGACTGAGTAGCTCCCGAAATTATACATGTAAATGGATGTATTACCATACTGAAAATGATAACATAATAAGATTGTGATTGTTTTTATATAATTAGAGATCATGTAAAAACAAATAGATACTTGTTTTAATATCAAAAATTTCTCCTTGTCAACATTTTTTTTTTTTAATCACAGTCACCATGTAATCATACCAAGACGAATTTTCTTTTTTAATTCTAAGAAAAAAAAAAGCTATTCTGGAATAATAGTAACAATAACATTGATGTTAAAAATGTAACATAAAAGGGCGACACTGCAAATCATCGTGTTGGAAAACAACCATGGATTTTTACCTACCAGGTAGAATGTTGTTTAGTTTTCTGTCCCATAGATGGCATCTTTTGCTTATGGGGTATGTGAGTGTAAGGAATTATCCTTTAAAATACCCACAGGGAAAAGTGCATGTGTCTGTTGACACTATGCGCTTCGCAAAAGTGTATCCAAATCTTTTTGTTACGGAGGTCGTTTTGAGTTGACAGGTCCATTTGTCTCTGTGGACAGAAAATGGTACAGGAATTTGGATGTTTTGTGGCTCACCCCTTACTGCTACAATCATAGATTCCAGATTAATCTCAGTGGCCGCGCGAGAATTTAAAGTAATGCCTTTGCATTTGGTCACAATCTTACCCCCCCCCCCCGAGTTCTGTAAGAATAAGATTTGGGGCCTGTGGTAACAAACTCAACAATAAAGTCACCATCGAGTTCGTCACCTAGCTCCCCAAGGTAGTGACCAATGGACGGTGAGTAATCGCCCGGTTTTTCACTGAAAATGACAGAATCAGTATCTGTGTATAAAAGCCTTCTTTGCAAAGGTTCCATGACCTCGTTATAACTTTATCCTACCGTAGGCAGCTACAAATGAGGAGATGACAGCATTCCCTTTCCTATTTTCAGGTTCAGTGCCTTCAATAGGAGAGTAGGCAACCATCATCTGCTCTTCTGAAACTAACCTGGCATCTTGGATAACTTTACTGTTATCTAAAAAAAGTTCTATGAGGTCTTCATAAGAGGAAATCACCTGGGTCTGAGTTCTTAACATTCTCATGCCAAGCCTTCCCCATAGAGAATTCAAACAAAGCTTAGCAGGTGAACGTTTACCAGGGTTTTTACTAATGTGCTCACTATTTAACATAACACCTTCCCTTAGCAAAAACTCGTCCAGATAAGCCTGTCGGTTTTGACCTTCAGGCCATCCAGATGCTTCATGTTTCAGCTTCAGAAAGGTATCAATATAGTGAGCAAAGAAGTTTTCTTCCCCTTCAAATTTTTGAGAAAAATGCCACACCTGGTAAAATACAATAACTTTATAACCGCGAGAACGTGCTAAATCTAACTCTGGACTGCACCAATAACCTGTAAATGATCGGTCCGTATGAGAGCATAATGGGGCCATTTCGGAAGCACACTTTCCACACAGGGGGAAGATTAATTTTTCGTTAACTGTGATGGGCAAAACCGGTAAAAAGAGATCTGTAGGTGCTTCCACTTTTGCATGGCAAATACCAAAGTATACCCCAGGAGAATAATCGAAATTATCGATAATAACTTCGGGATGCCCCATAGGAAATACCTGGTATTTCATTACCCATGGATAAAGGCTATTGAAGTTCAAATAGCGAATAACTTCCCCTTCTGATTGAATTTTGTGATACATTTTGTAGCAGTCGGTTCTGCCACCATGCAGAGCACTACGAGGTAATATGGGATCTGGAATATTAAGAGCAGCAATAAAGGTTTTCAAGGCTGTGTTTTCAGAAATTTCTACATTAAACTGACATTCCCAAATTGATATAACATCGAATCCTTGGCTACGAAAATAGTTTTCGCGATCCTTTGTTTGTTCAAAAAGGGTTACCATGTTTGTATTTCTGTATGGTTGGAATGTATTTGGCTTGTAACAAAACTGACAACCATGGAAGAAGCAACCGTAGAAATCATATAAAATGCTTCCACATTTCCCATCGACAAAATAAGGTCCGATGCGGACTTCCCCCCCACAGAACGTGCATGTTGTATGGTTATGTTGTTCTGTTGTTCTTGCCATTTGAGCCAAGCCAAAGCCTTTCGACTTTGTACGTTTGCCCCTATGTAACCCCGAGCAGGAAGTATGGCCAATGTGTTAGGCTTCAAAAAGTTTTGGAGAAATACTCTCAAACATACTCCTGCAATTGTAATGTCATGGAGAAAGGGATCAATCTGGGTGAGCTGTATGAAGAGAGTGCGAAAAGTGTTGCAACTGTCTCGCAAAACACGCACGTCATCTTTCGTATAAGCTAAACGTTCCGCTTTCAGACAGTATTCAGTGTCTAGCCAATTTTCGTACCAAGTCTCGAACTCTGTACGAGTTTCTTTATTCATAAATTCCGGCTGGAAATACGATTTTTCGGGGATGACTCCACGATAATCCAGAGAATCGGATGTGTGAATCTTATGAGGAAAGAAACCCTTATGAACTTCTGGGAGATCGAACATGGCTGGGAGTTTCCGAAGAGCGACACTAATGTAGGAAAAACTATCACGAAATATGATGTTTAAAGGGTCATAATAGATAGCAAGTATCTTTGATCCATCAAACACTACATGGGGTTAGAAATTTTTTGAAAAAAGATATTCCAAAATAAAATACCTGTCAAAACCACGAAAATTGTGTGCAATCACACGAACATTTTCATATTTTAGTTTGACAGTCCAAAGGATCTTACCATCTCGATCTGTTTTCATGATATTCTTGACAGAAAACAGCTCATCTAGAAACTGACCCACACAGTTTTCACCCCAGAATTCGCGTTCGTGACTACCAAAATCAGCTATACATAATACTGGTACATGATGATGATTTTTAGCTATAGTTTCTGTGTCAAAAAAACCATAGAAACTTGTTTATTTTAGACCTCAGATTTTTGCACAAAGCATTTCTGTTTTGGATGAACTAATTTGCAGTGTGTGCAGAAATTTTCAGGTGGACAGACGTGGCTTTTATCTGTAGAGAAAGTAGCCAAACACTGTCCGCAACGATGGAGTTTTGAACAAATATTATTTTGTATGTGCAAATTCAGACATTCGTTGCCGTAGAAAAATCTATTGCACGACTTGCACAAAAGTAGGTCCCGCACACTATGACTGGCGTTTGTGCGGCAGCGGATGCATATATTTTTGCATCTATGCATTTGCAATTTGATTGAATTTTTGAATGATTTTATGCAACTGGGGCAATAATAGTTATTCCCAAACAGAGCTGCCACACTATGCACTAAATCATAATGAGATTTGCGGTATAAAAGACAGATCTGTTTATTTGCATTTGGTCCCCGAAACACCACAGAAAAATCAGCATCTGCCGAAAAAATTATGATTTGGTATTCCGGAGTCAAATGTTTTTGAAAGAGATCTGCTTCTGGAATACCGCAAGAAATGAGCGGAACCCCTGCAATTTTGTGGAGAGTTAAAGCCCTCTTTGTTTGTATCTGCTTACGATCTAAACGCACTTGTCTATATGTTGCAACATCATCAGTGTGTGAAGAAACACCCAGAACAAGTGCTCGGGCCATGCAAAGATTGCCTTTGTTGTTAATTTCCACAATAGCTTTTTTTTATTTTCACAAATTCATCCAGGCTAAGCAACGTTCTTCTTTAACATTGGTTTTTCTACCACTCCCATTGTTACTGATATTGATAAGAATGACGTCGATAATCAGATCATTTGCCAAAAGAAACTCACGTTTCGATTGGGCGACAGCATAAAAAGCATCAACTATTCTTTTGATAGTTAGTTCAGAAAGCAACATGAACAGTAAGTTTATGTTGCTTTCTAAACTGGATGCACTAACACCCAACCGAACGTGAGAAAAAGTTCCAGAACCTGATAAACGCTGAATGATTTCATTAAGCATATCTCGAAATATTTCAAAAAAACACTCTGGTGAAAAGAGTTCCAGATCACGAAATCGAACTTGATACTCCAATTGTCGAGTTTGATAATTGATGGATTTACGTGATTGGGCCACCGAAACAGTATAAAAGTCCCTGTAGAGTGAGGGTTCGATAGTTGTAGAAGTAGAGAGTTTAGTTTCACATCCTAACTGAATGTGAATCATATAAATTTTGGGGAGGGTCGCGACTTCCTCCAGCCACACCAGCGATTGTTATATTAGAATTAATACCACGTCCTGTGGTTTGTGCATTTTCGCAAGCATTTTCTCCAGTCAAATCTACCTCTACAATAGTGGGTTTATGAATGAATATATTCCCATAACCATCAACGAACCGAATAACAGATGATCGCTATTAAAAAAAAATAAAAAAAATTACTTTCTAGATTTCAGAAATATCGTTTAGGAATAACAACTCAAGGTGATTTTAGCAATTTCAATACTACATAAGAGTTTCACTAACACACTTTTACTAAACATCACCCCTCAAAAATTTTACCCAAAAAATCCTAATAACCAAAAAAAAAAACTAAATGTTACTCATCATAATGTTTTTAACAAATTTCGATACTACACGATGGTTACACTAACAATATTACTAAACAACCACACTCAATATCTTTTCCCAATCAAAAAAAAAAAAAAAATATATATATATATATATGACTTATGGGATTTCACTTAACACAAAACAGAATGAATATCATGAACATGATTTTTATTTTCCATTGCAAAAACCACCTTATAACTTTATAGACAAAATCGCTAATGTAGTCACTAAAATTCATATGACATTACTATAAAATGACAAAATTAACTTACCTTTTCTCCAGGAAAACTCATTTTGAAACTATAATAATCTTCTGAATGCATACAACTGTTACAAATACTACTAGTAACTACTAGAAACTCAAATTGGAACCAAAGAGCGACCCTTTAGTCTATTTATAAAAAAAATTAGAACCAATGGAAAACCAAAAATCACATCATGTGACAATGAATAACTTAGTTCTCATCGATCACACAAGGTCAAATTACGAACCTTTGCTACCCATCAGAAAGTTGATTAATACACATCCCTGAGAAAAATTTTACCTTTGAAGTAACCGCTAAGAAAAGAACGATGACCGACTGATCGGAAATGAGTCACTCAGTTATCTACAAACAAGGTTAATGAAATTAACACTGTGGGAAAATAATTCACAAATAAATTCTACTTACAGAAATAGGTTAAGAGCGCAAGGAATCGAAGGTAAAATTAATAGTTATATTGGTAATTTCCCAGTGGAAACCAAGAGTTCGAAACAAAACACACGATTTCTCACCTACGTACAACAAAAGGCGACCGGATAAGACTTAATGAGAAATATACAGTGTTGGAAAATAAATTCTCATATACTTTATATATTTATTAATTCTGCTCAGTTATTCTGTTAGAATATGACCTGTAAAAGTAAAATACAGAAAATAACCAATCAATTTGAAAAAAAAAATAATAATAATTTCACTTGTCTGAATTCCATACTCTAACAGCAATCGGAATTCGAAACCGGAAATAACACTTACCCTAAACAAAACAGCGCATAGACTTTCCCACCAAATGTTGGGCACCCGTGAGAATGAATTAATACAGAGAACCAAATGGATACTAAAGTAAATTAAGTAGTCGACTAGCTCTTCTGGTTATTTACAGAAATATCTTTCAACTCCTATGTTTTGTGTGTTTTGTGGTGTGAATATATGTTAGCCACAGTAACCTATAATGAAAAGTCTTTTCAGATTTGTGTTTGTGTTCTGTGAATATATGTTAATCAACAATTTGGAATATTCAGAAAACCTGGATAGTACCACGATATTCCCATTCTGGAAAGAAATGTAAGTTTTTTTGTTTTTTTTTCAAAGAAATGTTACGCCAAGAAAAACAAAATTTGCATTGGTGATATGTGTAAATTCAATTCCTGTTTCTTGCATATTGCAATGTAAGCAATATCTGTGAAATAAATATGTAAACTTAAAAGAACAAACAGTGTCTTTGATGTGTTATGTATGTATGCTTAAGTAAGAACACTTTTGAAATCATCGTGAATTCACATACGATTTGTTTATTTATTTATTTATTGAACTTTATGATCTTAATTTAAACAAATCAAAATATTCGGATGAATTATGAATAAAATATGAACTTGATTAAAATATGAATATAGAAGAAAATACAGATGAAGTATGGAAAAAAAAAGTATGTGTGTTTGAGTGACATCAGTATATAATTAATTATTCAGAAAAGCTCGAAACACGAGAGCCATCACGACTTACTCTAAGAATTCCCACCCTTTAACAGGAAACAAATACCCCAAATGTATTGGAAAATTAGTACAACCATCTATATAAAATCAAATAAAAAAAACCGTATGTTTGAGTGACACCAGTATATAATTAATTATTCAGAAAAATCTAATCACACCCGCCATCACGACATTCTCTAAGAATTCCTACAGACGACAATGACGAATGTGTGTCACCCTGTGAAAATTCAAAGATATCTTATCTCAAAACATAGCCCACAATTCCATAGCCAAACCAAAATACCGCACAAAGACATAACGTCACGATTCTTATCTTATCTTGATCTTGATCTTGTCAGAAGTGCCCACCAATGACAACACGATTACTTATACACTAATATATTTCCCTTTCCATTCAAAACAATAACGTCACTTATTTACAACTAACAAATGACGTCACTTATCTACATCTCATAACAAACATTTGCGTCACGATTCCTTATCTTATATTGATCTTGATCTTGTCAGAAGTGACCACCAATCACGACACGATTTCTTATCCACTAATATCACCCTTTCCATTCAAAACAACAACGTCACTTATTTACAAATAACAAATGACGACATTTATTTACAAATAAAAAATGACGTCACTTATCTACATCTGAAAACAACACACATCACGTCACCATTCCTTATCTTATCTTGATCTTCATCTTGTCAGAATTGCACCACCAATCACAACACGAATCCTTATCTCTATCATCACCCATAATCCCATACGCGAACCAAAACACAAGAGCTGAAGCCAGTGACACAGTTGTCCACACGGAAATTCCAAACATTCCAGACCCATGAAGCCATGCACACAATGACATCAACAACCAATCACGTCACGATTCCTTATCTTATCTTGATCTTGATCTTGTCAGAAGAGGCTCCCCTACTACTAAACAACATGAAACAAACCTGGCATCTGATCAATGAGATGCTAGATTTTGTTCCCAACACCACCGCCTCCGAAACCATAAAACACAGCTTCATGATAGACGCAAAACCTATCCAACAACTAGCAAATGACTTTAACGAATACTTTGCAGACTCCATCCAAGAACTTCACAGAAATACCTTCTAGATTAACTTGCGCACTAAGAAATCATACAACGTGAGCCTCCACTTTGACTACTACTATCAAAACAGACTTTATGGATCCCATAAAAGAAGCAGAACTTCTCTCTGTAATTCATCATATCAAACCAAACAAAGACCCAGGAATTGATTGTATAAACCTAAGGATATCAAGCAACATGCAAATAGTTTAAGTCCTTTCCTACTAAAATTAATAAACAAAATATTTAGAACAGGACAGATACCAAGTATGCTGAAGACCGTCATAACCACGCCCATATATAAAATTGGAAAAAGAAATTCAATCAGCAATTACTCACCCATTGTTAAGTTCTGAATGAAACTAAAATTAAATTAATTTACATTTCCTTCAGATTTAACATAGGCTTGCAATTTTGAATCAATTATTGATATATCAGAATATACTAAACTCTTGTAAATTACAAAAATATTACTAAACTGAGAATCTTTCATTTATTTATGTTATAATGTAAAGTATTGTGAATTGCTAAATTGCTTAACTGTAAGTACTTATAAATTGCTTGGAGAAAGATAATCCGATTAAATAAAAGTGGCCAGAATCGAAACACGCGCAACAAAGAGTACAGGTGCACCC